>NW_024097183.1:0-182500 GCF_016545835.1 Crotalus tigris
TTTGAAGAATGCTTTGTTTGCGTAGGACAACTCTGCTCCTTTTTTTTTTTGGGAAGGAAACTGGCTGATATGGAAAGAGCCAGTTCCAGAACTAAGTTATATAGTAATTCCCTGTATCTAACCATAAAAATGATCTCATGAACATAGACATAAAAGCAAATAGGTATCCAGAATTTGAGAAAAAATATTCATGGAAATGTCAATTGGGAAGTATAAGACTTTCTGGAAATACATTGACTTTGGGTATTTTGTGAACCAGACAATTAAGCAGTTCATCTTTCCTTTCCAGGGGATTATTTTGTTCTAAATGGGAACAAATTTTGGATTACTAATGGGCCAGATGCTGATGTTCTAATTGTTTATGCTAAAACAGATCCCAGTGCTGTTCCAACTTCTCACGGTATAACAGCATTCATTGTGGAAAAGGTAAGTTTCCAGGGTTCTTAAAAAAGTTTGTTTTCTTCTCCCATGTAAAATATTTATGGATATCATGTCCTTTCAACTGGACGTAAAAGAATTTATTTGTTAGGGGGAGAAAAACAAGCCATGCTCCTGAATTCATTGAAACAACATTGTTTTCAAAATAAGAGGTCAGCAGTTCCTTCTTCTGTGGCCAATTTTACATACAAAACTTAAAAGGCCAGACTGTTGGCCTTCCTTGAGTGTTCTGAGTAACTTTGGCAGAGATAGAGTTGCCTCTGTCCATATGGTAAGAAGAGTTTCTTAAAAACAGCTCTAAACTGGCAAGATTAGAACCTTAAAATAATAGATTTACCTTGTAATGTTTAAATTCAGTGAGCTCATGGAAGTTCTCTGAGTTTCTGAATTGGAACAACATATCCTACGTGATGATGTAGGAAAAGATGTAAATCTGTTTGATGGCATTCTCATTTTAAAATAATTTTACAGTCCTTCCCTTGTCCATCTTCTAATTGTGTAGAATAACAACTACTTTGCCACATCCGATAGGAAACTCTTGTTAGAAGGATTGAGCCGTGATGATTTTCTGTATGCATTATTCATAATTAGTGAATAACCCTGAAGCATCAGCCAACTATATATTGTAAATAGTTTAATAACTATTAAGAACAAAATGAAATCAATAGTCATCCCCACCTAAACATTTATATATTTCAGCAATTGCAAAATAATGAATTTAAGGACCACAGATTAAATATGAAAACTCAGTTCTACCAAAAGGACATAATAGAATATGCCATACCCATAAGTCCACCTGATTTGTATGTAGGCTGAGTCTGTGGTTTTACATTTCTTGAACAAGTTGTTAAATTTTTGGAGCAATTGTATTTGGTGGTTTAATTGTTGTCACCTCAATAAATGTGGAAAAAGGAGAAAATAGACTTCAAGTTCTTTAAAATATTCTGTTGTGCACATTTTTTTTAAGATAGAAGAGATCCAGCATTGAATGAGTAGAAGGCAAGTTTATTGAATGGAACATCAGAAATCAGGACAGTGGAGCAAGATTCCTTCATTTCATATCAGACTCATGAGCCCAGAATCTTTATAGTTTCAAATCTTTCAGAAAAGTTTTCTTTTAAGTGGGGACAGGCTGCTATGCCGAATAAAGGAAAAATTCTGCTATGTGAACTGTCCTCTGGCACAGGATTGGATTTCATTCATTAGTAAGCGATTTACAGCCATTGTAAAACATCTTGTGAAAATCTGACAGGTTAACTCCCTGCCAAATAAAGAAATAATTACTGTTTTTCATTCAGATTACCGCATATAACAACCCTAATTCATTTAGAGGGCTATGTTACCTTGGAGTTTGGAGCAAGGGTGAAACTAACTCAAAATTAAACTTGTTTTGGCTTTATAGTAAGAATTGGGTATATGTATGTTGATTTGTGGTCTCTGATTTGCTATCTCTGTAGGTGTTCGATCTCTTTGTTTACCCATGATGCCATTAATACACTTTGCATGAGTCATTTCTATGATTAGCTCTTATTCCATACAGACTGTTCAGTTGGAAGTTTTAAGAATTATGTTTTGATCTAACTTTAATGGAAGAGAATTTCCCTGTGCATTTTCTATCTCTGTTCTTCAGAATATGCCTGGTTTTAGCACAGCACAAAAACTGGATAAACTGGGAATGAGAGGGTCAAATACCTGTGAATTAATCTTTGAGGATTGCAAAGTTCCTGGTGAGTAACACAGTAGATGTGCTACTTTCAGTTGTAATGACAACTCCCCTGTTTCTCTCTCCTTAGATTTGTCTTTCTGAATGTTAAAATATTTTTAAAAACTGAAAATTCAAGTCAAAAGTTGTTTCTCTATACTTAACCTCTTTTTTTGTTCTGAATCTCATTTTCCCTCCATCATTTCTCTTCTCTCTTTTCTAATAACAACGATTTGTTTAAACAGACTCCTTTTTCTGAACATATTATTTATCAGCCGTGATTTATTTATTTATTTTACAAATTTTATTTATAATACAATTAAAAACAAACATTGGATTTAACGTGACATTCCAGTATATACATTCTTATCAGATTATTCCACTTTTTACAATCAATTCTTCATCTCTACATATACATCTAAGTTTTATATACAATACTTGTTCTAAAATAACATATATTTCTATCTTAACATTTGTCTTTAATCCCGACTGTCCTCTTCAAATTCCTCCAGCGGTAAAATTTATCCCAGGTTTCATAATAAACTGATCCACATTTATCTTTTAATATCATTGTGAGCCTGTCCATTTCCGCACATGCTAATATTTTATGTATTAACTCTTCCTCTGTGGGAATTTCCTATCAGCAATGATTTATTGATCTTTAAGGAAACAGTGGATTCTACAGGGTATTTCTCGGCCTTTTAAGATGTCTGGATGTCTATTCCTAGAAGTCCTCAGCCGGTTTGCTGAGGTTGGGGAATTCTGGGAGTTGAAGTCCAGACATGTTAAAGGAGCCAGGGTTGACAATTACTGCCTACAGTTTATTTAAAGCCATTCTAGTAATTCTGTCTCCTGATTTCCAAAATAGTCCTACCTATTCCCATTCCATTCCCTTGTCCTCTAATTCCACCACGTATGCCTAAAATCTCGTGTCATGGATCTTGCCTCCATCTACCTGATGAAATAAGGTAGACATACGTTTAAGTCTGAGTAAATTTTAAAAGTGTTAATAATTAAGGTGCCACTGGCATCTTTATGTTAAAAACATTCAGTAGAACAGCTCATGGTTAATATCATCCATTTTATCTTGATAAGTATGCAGCATAGGGTTCAGGATTGCAATTCCTATATTTGATTTCAAGAGATGAAAAGAAATATCTCTCACCGGGTTTTCTCTGTGGATCCATTCTTTCCCATATTTGCTCAGGGTACATGTTATTAACGAGCTGCAGAAAAGGCCATCTTTATACTCTTGAAAATGCATCTTCTTGTTTTTTCAGATTTTATTGGCAGTAAAGTGGATTTCTGGTTTCCATCTTTTTAGGTAGAATTGAGAACCTGTCATTTCTTTTTTGTAATTCCATTTCCTCGGCTCAGTGGAAGGTAATGGCAATAGTACTAAATGCCAGCATTCTTGTTAAACTTCCCTGATCTCCAGGGTCACTTCCATAGCTGTCCAACATTGACCTGTTCCAATAATTTTCTGAGCTTTTGGAGTTCTTTCACTTGGATCAAAGTGTAATTTAGAAATACAACTCTGTCACACATGGCTTTCTGTCACATATATTCTAGTGGATGTAACACAGGTTCCTTTGATCCCCAGCAGCATCCACAGAATTATATTCTTAGGCCATATAGCAGGGGTGTCAAACTGCCAGCCTGTGGGCCGGTTCCATCATACGGAAGCCGCGCCCACCCCAGCTCCGGCAATACGGAAAAAGTCACGATATGATGCGTCATGTGACGTGGCGAGTTTGACACCCATGCCCTATAGCAAAGGTGAAAAGCAGATTCAGAAAGCTCATCTTGTATTCTGCTGAAGGTATATCTATTCAAGGTTATTCTCTGAGATTCACTAATTTATTTATTTTTATTTTATTTTTAAAATTTATAAACCGCCCCACTCCCGCAGGACTCTGGGCGGCTAACAATAAAAACACCATAAAACATGACAAAACAAACAGTACAATAACAGTCATCCAGGGGTCAGATTTTATAAACCCCAGGCCTGCCGGAAAAGCCAGGTCTTAAGCAGCTTACAGAAAACCAACAGGGTGGGAGCGGTCCTAATCTCCGGGGGGAGCTGGTTCCAAGACATGAGCGCCATCACAGAGAAAGCCCTCCTCCGCGGCCCCGCTAAATGGCACTGCTTGGCCGACGGGACCCGAAGGAGGCCCAGCCTGTGGGATCTAACCGGATGAAGGAAACTATGAGGTAGTAGGCGGTCTCGCAAATAGCCTGGCCCTGAGCCATATAGGGCTTTAAAGGTAATAACCAACACCTTGAATTGGACTCGGAGACCAATAGGCAACCAGTGCAGCTCACGGAGGATAGGTGTAACGTGGGTGTATCGAGGAGCACCCACTATCACTTGTGCGGCTGCATTCTGGACCAACTGTAGTCTCCGAATACTTTTCAAGGGTAGCCCCATGTAGAGCGTGTTGCAGTAGTCCAAACGTGAGGTGACAAGGGCATGAGTGACTGTAAGGAGAGCCTCCCGGTCCAGGTAGGGTCACAACTGGTGCAACAGACGAACTTGTGCAAAGGTCCTCCCAGCCACAGCCGTCAAATGATGTTCCAAATTCAGCTGTGGATCAAGGAGGACACCCAAGTTGTGAACCCGCTCCGAAGGTATATTTTCCCCCGCTAGAGTCAACACTGGACAGTCGACATGATCCTTGGGAGGCAACATCCGAAGCCACTCGGTCTTGTCAGGATTGAGCCTGAGTCTGTTAACCCCCATCCAGACCCTCACGGCTTCAAGGCAATGGCCCATCACATCAGGCGCTTCACTGAGAGAGCTTGGGGAGGAGATATATAACTGGGTATCATCAGCATACTGATGAAACCTCACCCCATGCTGTCTGATGATCTCACCCAGTGGCTTCATGTAAATGTTAAATAGGAGGGGGGAGAGAACCGACCCCTGCGGCACACCGCATTCAAGGGGCCTCGGGGTTGACCTCTGCCCTCCCACCAATACCGATTGCGACCGGCCAGAGAGGTAGGAGGAGAACCACCGTAAAACGGTGCCTCCCACTCCCACCCCTTCAAGTCGTCGCAAAAGGATACCATGATCGATGGTATCAAAAGCCGCTGAGAGGTCAAGTAGCACCAAGACAAAGGAATAACCCCTGTCTCGGGCCCGCCAGAGATCATCCATCAGCGCGACCAAAGCAGTTTCTGTGCTGAAGCCGGGCCTGAAGCCAGATTGAAAAGGGTCTAGATAATCCGCTTCATCCAGAGACCGTCGGAGCTGGAGCGCCACCACTCTCTCTACAACCTTCCCCAAAAAGGGGAGATTGGAGACTGGACGGAAGTTATTTAAGTCAGCCGGGTCCAGGGTAGGCTTCTTGAGAAGGGGCCTCACAACTGCTTCCTTCAAGGATTGCGGGAAAGACCCCTCCCTCAACGAAGCGTTGATCAACACCTGGAGCCAGCCTCGTGTCACCTCCTTGGCAGCCGAGACCAACCAGAAATTACATGGGTCCAATAAACAAGTGGAGGCGCTCATCGCTCCCACTGCTCTGTCAACATCCTCAGCGGTCACAGACTCAAATTCATCCCATAAAACTGGGCCAAGACCTGCCCCAGTCATCTCAGAAGGCCCTGCCCAATCGGAGTCTAGGTCTGTCCGAATCCGAGCGATTTTGTCTGATAGGAACTGCACAAATTCCTCCGCCCTATCCTGTAAGGGCTCCCCGGCTTCCTGAACGTTAAGTAGGGAACGGGTCACCCTAAACAGGGCGGCGGGACGAGATTCTGCAGACGCAATAAGTGCGGAAAAATGCGAACATTTTGCCGCTCGTATCGCCACTAAATAAGTCCTAATATAGGCTCTTAAAAGTGTCCGGTCGGATTCGGAGTTACTAGCCCTCCAGCGTCGCTCTAGACGTCTCTTCTGACGCTTCATCTCCCGTAGCTCCTCGGTAAACCAAGGTGCCCTCCGGGATCCACAATCACGGAGAGGTCGCAAAGGTGCGATCCGGTCTAACGCCCCTGATGCCGCCTTATTCCAAGCAGCGACCAAGGACTCAGCCGGTTCGTGGAGGAGGGAATCAGGAAAACCCCCAAGCGCTATTTGGACCCCTCCGGGTCCATTAAACGCCTGGGGCGGAACCACCTAATCGGTTCCACCTCCCTGCGGTCGGGGGTAGGACCGAGAAATCTAACCTCAACAGGAAGCGATCCGACCATGACAAGGGAGAAGTAACTATACCCCTTAAATCGAAATCACGTCTCCACTGCCCCGAGAGGAATACCAAGTCGAGCGTGTGTCCTCCCCTATGGGTCGGACCCTGAATTATCTGGGTCAGGTCCATGGTTGTCATGGAAGCCATGAACTCCTGAGCCACACCGGAGGATTCGCCGAGTGACGGCAGATTGAAATCCCCCAGCACCATAAGCCTGGGGAATTCCACCGCCAACCCGGCTACCCCCTCCAGCAGCTCGGGCAGGGCTGTTGTCACATAGCTGGGAGGCAGGTATGTCAACTACAAGCCCGACTGAACCCTTGAATCCAACCTCAAGAGAAGGGACTCACACCCAACAACCTCTGGGGCAGGGATCCTGCGAGGTGTCAAGGATTCTCGGACAAGAATCGCCACTCCCCCACCCCTTCCCTGGAATCGTGGTTGGTGCATTATCTGAAACCCGTCTGGGCACATCTCTGAGAGAGGAACACCTCCCTCATGGCCCAGCCAGGTCTCAGTAATACATGCCAGGTCGGCCTCCTCATCTAATATCAAGTCCCGGATGAGGGGAGCTTTATTAATAACCGACCTGGCATTAAGAAGCAGCAACCTGAGGCCAGGGTCCTGAACACCCCCCCTCTCCAGGTATTGGAGAAGAGTCCAAGGGGTCAGAACAAGTAATCGCTTTAATGCAGCGAGTCCTTGTTCCCCGAAGATGGCCCACCCCTTGGCTCCCACCATATCTACCTCTCCCTATGATAACCGACGACGACAACGGGATGGTGCCAGCCAGGCCCCTCGTGGTGCATGGCGGCCCCACTGGTCTCGCAGAGCCAGACCGACGAGCATGACCACACGGTGAAGGGGTGTAGCCCACCCGAGGCCACAGGGAGAGACGGGCCTGCTTTTTCTCCTCCTCCCTCTACCCTCGTCTTCTGGCGGCGGTGGTCCTCCCGTGAGCTTCCAGCTGGGTGGTGCCGGCGCGGCAATGGTGGCTGGCTGGCTCCGGCCTGCGCGGCAATGGCGGCTGGCTGGCTCCGTCTCCGGGGCTCTCCTTTCCGCCGGTCTTCCAGCTCCGGGGCTCTCCTTTCTCTCCGTGGCTCTCCTTTCCGCCGGTCTTCCAGCTTGGCGGTTGCTCCCGCGAGCTTCCAGCTGGGCGGTACCGGCAATGGCGGCTGGCTGGAGTTAAGATACTTCTCTTTTTCTACATTTCACAAATAATGCATTCACTTCATATAATTGCATTATCTACAGTTTGCAACTGCTTTTTACTTATAGAGGGGGGGGGGAAGTTATGCAAACAACACAGCTGTATATATTCCAAAATAACATCAATTGCTAAGCCTGTTTTTCACCTTGTGATTCCACAGTTGTGTATCAGCATAAACAAGGGGTAAAGATAACTTCCTTCACTGTTGCTTTCTTTGGTATGTTTAAAACCAGGTTGTTAGTACAGTACTGTAGCTTTTAATATTAGAATTAACTGATGTTATATTAGACACAACAGGTTTCCATTGTCGCTAATTTATTTATAATTTGATTTTATCACCACAACACTGAGATCAAGCCTTAAGTTGTGCACTTTTAATTATTATTTATCAAGATATGTAAGAAACTGGGTTTGTAACTACTTTTTCTTTGGCACTAAACAATAGTATTGGTTCAAAATGTAATTCTCTCTATATCACACATTGCTGTGTATATGTAGGCTTACACATAACTTATCCATGGTGCATTTCTCTTCTGAATCAGTGTTGAAGATATACCAGTAACCAACTTCCCTTTGTCTATTAAAGCTAAGAATATATTGGGACAACTAAGTAAAGGAGTCTATGTGTTGATGAGTGGCTTGGATCTAGAGAGACTCATTCTGAGTGGTGGACCACTGGGGTAAATAAAAATTTATTTTATTATCTTGAGAACATTGTGATACTTTATCAGTTGTCTTAGTTGGTAGTAATAATTCCTTATGTAAAGTATTATTCACAGGAGAAATTATTCCAGCATTTCAATTAGTCTTTTTACTTTGCTTTTCTTACATTAAGTTTCCTTATCTTTAAAATTATTTTTAAGCAGCCTGTTTATACTAGCCCACAGTTGCTTCCCCTCCTCTCACAATTGTCTCCAGGAGCAAAGGAGCCATCGTTGTGATTTTTATAGCTTTGAGGTGATTTATTCAAAGCAATGACTTATAAGTGCAGTTGTTGCTTTTAAGACCTATGAAAACAGTGGCTGAGATAATTGTACCATTACTGGTTGCTGCCCTCCTGTCAGCATAGAATGCCTGTCTCTGTAATCATTTGAGGGGAGGTTCAGTTCATGAGTTGCCCATAACGCTGGTCCTATACGATCCATTATTTTTTTAAGGAGACTGACAACACTGAAGGGCTGCATTTTACATTTTTTAAAAAGTAATAATAATATTCTGAGGGTTACGGAACAGCATGAAGTAATGAAGTGATCATCACCAGAGTGAGTTTCCACCGAAGTGACATTGTCATTTCTAAGTATTGTTTTTAAAGGTTTCAGTTAAGAGACTTGTGCAATTATATTACTGCTTGAATGGAAAGAAAAATCATGCTGCCAATCATAGCCCCTTTTCTGCCAAACTTTAGCAGCATGATCTGAGTGTTCAGGGAAGGGGATACTGAAATAAGGGTGTTCAGGGAAAAGGATACCAGAGGGACAGCAGGCAGTGTGCAGGTGGGGGTCCTAATATAACATATTAAAAGGGAAGTGATGTCTGAACTTTTTTAAAACACAGCTGCACAATACAGAGATGTAGTCTTCTGTTTGCAGTGCTAGATATCTTTATGCTTTCAAAGAAACCTGCATAAGATACCATAACAAAGTCTTTCAGGTCAAATTTGAATAAGATAAGGTTAATCTAATTTATTCTTATCTGCAGAGTATTGCAGCCTACTGTAATTTCTTGCTGCCTAATCAGTGAATCATAATATAGTAATACTGCAGTTCAGCATTCCATGAGCAGAATAAAAATCACATGAGACCAAGTCTTCTAATGAACCCTTAAATAGAGAAGCTGGAGGCTATAATTCCCTCCTCCCCCCCCCCCCAGATTTTGTTTTGCCCCCAGCATTTGTTTTGTCTCATTTTCCAAAAATTACTTTGAGTTGCATTTTTCAAGTTTGCATAATATTTTAATGATGCTTGCTTAGCAGATATAGAAATACTCTTTGGTCCCAACTTCATAATCTTTTTTAATTACTTGAAATATTTTATATTAAGTTTCAATGATATAAATGTTAATTATTTGAAATCAAATATCATTATTAAGATTCCCTTCATCTTTCCCAACACACACATTTCTATTTCCCTAATTTCTGTTTTGAATTCCCTAGTTTATCCTGAGGAAATTGAAAGTTTGCTAATTTAATACATTATTACCTAATTATAGGAAAGAAGGGTCATACTATCTAGTCAAATAACTGTATGTTTTAGTCTTTTGTTTTATGGTCTGATTTAGAAGACTTTCCCAACATGGACTATACTTACTTTTCTTTTTTAATTTTAATGAGGAAAAAGTTATCATAATAGTCTCCGTCCTGTTACAATCGCTACACTTGCAAAATGGACCATCACAGTTTTATATAGCTCTGTAACCTTTCCAAAATATATTATTTTTCTTTTCCAAAATATACTATTATAGTGAAATGCTTAAGTGGACATGTTAGGTTCAAGGCATTTCTTAATATTTGGTCTATTTCTTTTAATCACTTGCTGCTGCTTGTCTCTCTTGTTTTTCTTCATACCCTTTTAGTTTCATGGTTTTCTGGATTCACTATGTTTTTCATTGAATTTTTATGGGCCATCTTTTCAGAGATATGCTATAAATTCATAAAATCAATTTTAGTGCATTGGTTTCCCTTGCAGAATCATGCAGGCAGTCCTAGACCATGCTGTTCCGTATCTGCATATCAGAGAAGCATTTGGGCAGAAAATTGGCCACTTCCAGGTAAGCATAATGAAAGTGACACCAATTAACTTCCAGGGAAGAATTCAATAGTTGGCTAGTATCTGATCATCAATAAGAACCGTATTGAATAGATTTTGGATTAATTGGCTTTTAATTGTTTCCACCCTAGTTACATTGATGTTTGCAGTCTAAGAAACAAAGTACAAAGCCATTGTACTTTTCCCCTCACTTTAATTGCTGAATGATTCAGAGTAAGAGAATATGGCATTTTACCGCTAGAATATTCTTAAAATTGAAATATAGTGTCTTTGGGAAACAACTTTTGGATTTGATTTACTCAGTATGTTGCTTCCATACACTCACTGCCCAGGATAGCTGGAAGTTAGGGACCATGTAAATTTAACAAACAAATAACTACTTTAGTTTGCAGCTTCCCTTTATGGAGAATAAGTAGGATTTGAATTTTCAAAGTACTTTGGCACTACAGAAGTTACTGTGATTCAAAGGATGTTGGATTTTATCCAATTACTGTTAATCACCATTTTCCGGTAATAACTGTTCTTCTAGTGACATTTCATTAAGGCTTGCTAATCCAACACAAGTAGTTCTTGCTTCTATTTCACTTTGCACTTTAATTTGTGGACAGCAGCTGGAAATGTATGTTACTTCTATCTTCTATATACCGATAATGAAATATCTTTTTAATTTTTCCTTTCTTTACTGCTGTTACAGGTCTGAGTATAGGAATGTTCAGAAATAGAAGCCAGCGTAACACAGGTTTTTAGACATAACATTTGAAAATAACTTCAAACATTTTGCTTTTTTCACCTTTTTATACTGCTGTACATAGTTGATGCAGGGTAAAATGGCTGATATGTATACCCGGTTGATGGCATGCCGGCAGTATGTATATAACGTAGCAAAGGCTTGTGACCAAGGACACATCAATGCAAAGGTGAGTTTGTGGGAGAATATTGTGGTACTGTTTTTATTTTATTTTAGCTTTTATATCTTATGTTTCTATTCATAACACAAACTGAAAAAGAAAAAGAATAAATTACTGCACAATAAAGCAGTAAAATTCGTAACTGTGCAATTTATCAGAAAATCAGGTTTTTTAAAAAAGAGATTCAACAATTTAATGTTTGATTCAGTAATTACTAAATGGATTATCTGTTCAAAATAATAACCACTTTTGCCCATCTTACCAAATGAGTTTCCCAGACTGTGAGTCTACTTATAAAATATTTTGAATTTCCACACAACTTATTCTGTATTTTGTTTTGCCAGGAGTACGTTAAGTTTTAGTACTACTGGAAATTAAGACACAAGAAATATAACATATTTTAAATATCCTGTTTTCCACTTATGTTTGCACCTATCTACAAAAGATTTATTTATAGCTGTAGCATAAGAAGTCACTATAGTACAGTGGTTCTCAGCTTGTGGGTCGGGACCCCATTTGGGGTCGAATGACATTTCACGGGGGTCGCCAAACAATGCAGTCCGCCATTTTTTCCCCCTTTTCCTTAGCTGTGCTACTCCCTTTTATTCTATTGGCTTTTGAAAGCCAATAGAATAGACTCTCTTTTTTTTTTTTTTTATTGAAAATTTTTAAATTTTTACAAAAACAAATCCCCTTCCCATACCCCCCCCCAACCCTACCTCACCCCCCTCCTCCCCAACCTCCCAAACCCTCCCCTAGACTTCCCAGAGCTGAGTACAGGCTTAATTGAGAAAAAAACTTAAAACACTTTTAAAACCTAAACAAATTTAAATACAATCATCATTCTATATAAACTCCCTCCAAAAACGCAAATTTAAACATTACTTTCTTTGAATATCTATAGCTATAATGTAAAATCTAATTTCTCCCTCTTTCTTTATCCTAATACAAAAAAATAAACATATAAACCTTTGTTGTACCATTAAAACTAAATACTCTTAGAAAACTTAAAGTAAATACATATTTCCTTCAATCTTCATAATCTTCTCACCTATCAAAAAAAAAAAAAAAAAACTTAAAAATCCTAAACAAATCTAGACACATTTAGTTAAACAAATTATTTTCTCTTAAAAATATTAATAATAATATTTAAAAGCTTGAAACACTTTTAAATCCTAAACAAATCTAAATACAATCATCATTCTATATAAACTTTCTCCAAAAACACAGATTTAAGCATTACTTTCTTTCCTAAACAAATCTAGACATTTAATTAAACAAATTATTTTCTCTTAGAAATATTAATAATAATATTTAAAAACCAAATTTAAGCATTACTTGAAACTTAAACAAATTATACTCCCTTCGAAACACAAATTTATTAGAATCCCCTCACTGAAATAAACAAATTATAATCCCTTCAAAACACAGGTTTAAACAATATTATCATTAAAGGTTTAAAACTTAAAACTGAAATATATTATTATCCCAAAACACATATTTAGACATTACATAAGACTTTTTCCAAAAACGATATAAGTTTTACTTCTCCCACAATCTCAATAGTAAACTTCTTGTCTAAAGTTCAGTTGCATCTACTATAAGCACAATCCATATCGGTCTCTCTTGCCCGCAAGCATCGAAAAAAATGCGTGGAATTCTGCCCTTGAAGATCGCTCCAAAGAGTTTGTAAGTCCTGGTTGACCCACCAGCTCAGGAATCAGTACCTGTGAAACTTCCTCAACCTCCTTCTTCTGTTGGTCTTTCTCTTTACATTTATATGTTACTTTTTCTTTACATTTATATGTTGCACAAGTCTCAGGGACCGATACCTGTAAAACTTCCTCAATGAATTCCTCCTTGTGTTGATCTTCACAGTTGTAAGTTGTACAAGTTATCCTCTGCCCGTTCCTCTCTTGTTGGTGCCCCTCAAGCTGAAATTTCCCAATTTCCATTTCAGGCAGCAATTCCACCCTTGAAGATTGGTCCAAAGACTTTGTAGGTCTAACTTCTCCCAGAGCCACCCTTGAAGATTGCTCCAAAGACTTTGTAGGTCCAACATCTCCCAGAGATTCAGAGACCGCTGAATATGAAACTTCCTTGACCTTCTTCTGTTGCTGCTTTTCTTTGGAATTATGTGCTACACAAGTTGTCTTCTGCTCCTCAATCTGGACTTGTTGAGACCTAATAGATGGCAATGCACATACCCCCAGGACCGAAGTATAAAAATCTTTTGCTTGAGAAACAGTATTAAGTCTATAACATGTCCCCAGGTAGTTCACCACCATTCCAGTCGGAATATCCCATCTGAATACAATTTTTCTCTTTTTAAGTTCATTTACTAGAAAAGCAAACTCCTTTCTTCTTCTTAAAATTTTAGATGGGATCTCCTTAAAAATTATGACATCTTGTGAAGCAATTTGAAATCTCTTCTTATAATAGGCTTGCACAATTTGATTGCGTAAGGATCTTTTACCAAGTAAATTACCACATCTCTTGGCAGATTCTTCTGTGCTGCCACCACAGAGTTAACCCTAAATAATTTTTCAATTTCACTAAGTATTCCCTCTTTTTCTTTATTCAAAATCAATGCAAAGTCCTTTGCAACCATTTCTTTCAAATCTTCTTGCAAAGACTCTTCCAGGCCTCTGATTCTTAAGGCATATTCCATTTGTCCATATTGAAGCATAAGAATCTCATTTTCCATTTCTTTTTCCATACTTTCAATTTTCCCCTCCATTATGTCCACTTTTTCAGCTACCTCTTCCACATGGGAGTTCACCTTTTCAAGAACAGAAGCAACTCCTTCTAAAGCCAAAACAAAATCTTGTCTCAAGATCTTATTATTTTCCTCTAAAATCTTTTTCATTTCTGCCCTAATTTGAATTATAACATCTCCCATCATGTTTTGCAAATCCTTCATAGTTATTAGCTGACCCCCAGAAGAGGGTGAAACTGTTGATTTAGAAGCTGTAGAAATCCCTGGACGCTTTGGAGCCATCTTAAAGAAAAACCTTTAGCCCTTCTTAAAAAATTATAAAAATTCCTTCAAAAATCATAACTCCCTCCAAAGAAGGTCATTATAATAAAAAGAAAAAAGGGAAAAGAAAAAAAAAGGAAGAGAAAAAGAATTAAAAAAAGCTTTACTCCTTCTTAAAAATTGCAAAAAATTAAACAGAAAAAAGTCCTTCAAAAAAGAGTCATTACAATAAAAAGAAGGGAGAAGAAAAAAAAATAATAATAATTAAATAGAAAAAGTCCGTTCCAAAAAAAAAATACTTAGAGATACCAAAAACAACCATTCCAATCATAAGAAAATAAAAAGGGAAAGGGAAAGGAAAGAAAAAGAAACACCAAAAAGCCTGCCGGTCAGCATTCTAACTTCAAAAAAAAAAAAAAAACACCGAGAGATTTGCCGATCGCCATTTTACTTTCCCTTTCAACAAAGAAAAAAAAAAATAAAAAGAGAGAATAAAAATAAAAGCAAGTCTTAAAACTTAAAATCCAAATAAATCAAAGAAAGCAAAAACTAAATCCTCTACTCAGCTCTGTCCGTTTATAAAAAAAAACTCACCAGTTCTCTTTAAGCACGGAGGTGTTTGCAGCGGCTCGTTTTGTCCCTGAGGACAAAAACAGCTGGGAAGCGGAGACAAGTCTGAACTCCGTGGGAGCACTCCTTTCACCCCCCCAAAAAAAACTTGGGGGGTGCAAAAGAGGCTCTACCACTATTCAGACACTCTCTACCCCCCCCCTTTGCCCGGGAGGGGGATTTTGAACCGCTGAACAGCTGGTGTCTGCTGTTCATAGCGGTTCTTACACTTACCCAGGAGAGACGGCTACAAAGTAGCCGCCATCGCGCGCGCAAAATCCACCGGAAGTCTAGAATAGACTCTCTTGAATAGAGTCTAATTCTATTGGCTTTCAAAAGCTAATAGGAATTGTCCAGGCTGTCTCTGCCCTGCTGAGCCCACCAAAAGTCCCATGCTGCACCAGTTGAGTAGTCCTCGACTTATGACTGGTTGAGTAGTCCTCGACTTACGACCGGTTGGGGGGTCGCGCCATTAAAAAGGTTGAGAACCACTGCTGTAGTAGGTTTAGTGTCCTTTAAAAAGCACTAACCATGGCATGAACAACGTGGCTATTCCCTTGTCTCCCATTGCTCAAAACCTGCCACAGCTTGTTACCTTGCTCTTCATGAGGAGCAACTATCTGGAAAACTTGTGGCCAATCTCCCATCCTCTCTTTGTCCAGAGAGGCTTGAGCAGCTGTTCTGCTCATGTAATGGAATATATGGATGACCCTGAGAAACAGGGGAAAGAGATGCTGCTTAGGAAGCAATCAGAAGAGAGAGGCAGGAGCCGTCAGTGGCTTAACAGTCAGAAAAGGAAACTTAGGAAGAATCTGCCCTAATGTGTCAAGCAGTTAAAAGCAGCGGTGGGAGGTCTGTACTTTCAGACTTGCAAAATTCTCTTAATGTAATTCTCTTAATGTAGCCTTGCAATAAAGTATAATCAGTTCATTTTGTGTTTCCTGTCTGGTTTACCTGGGACGGCTGACAACACACTGGCTGTTTGCTTTTTGCCGCAGTCATTGATTTCATTTTTCACAGAGTTGTCTTTTATCTGCCATTTCTTCTTTTGGAAGTCCAGATACATAACAATTCTCTCATAAGAAAACAATACATTTTGCTATAATGATTATATATATATATATTTAAATGTACAGTGGGACGTGGAAATAAAAACGCAATTCTGCTGGGTTATTTTTCAGATTAGAATTGCTTGGCATCCTTTTATTTCAGTGCAAGTGATCTTGTCTTCTTCTTTAGGACTGTGCGGGAGTGATCCTCTATTCTGCAGAATGTGCTACTCAAGTTGCTTTGGATGGAATCCAGTGTTTAGGTAAAAGTAGAGATATCTGACTGTTCTACTAGGAGGCCAACTAATTAAAAGTTTGCATATCATTATATAGTTACTTCCATCTCATTTTTACTGATTACCATTGTATATCTTATAATTTAAGTTTCTTTTCAAATGGATTTAATATTAATTAGCATGCAAGCTTTCTTTGCATATGTATACATTGTTGTTGTTGTTATGAGGGCAATTCGGAAATAAACTTTCATTTGATTATCAGTAACAGACACTCGCAGATACAGAACTTCTATTACACACATTAGAAAACTATAACATTACATTACATTACTTTTCAACATAATTATCATTCAAATTGAGACACTTGTCATAACATCTTACAAGGTTTGAAATTCCTTACTAGTAGTCGCTCGGCGCCAAATCTGAGCTATGGGGGGGGTGATCAAAAACATCCCAACGGAACTGCTTTAAAAGTTCTTGGGCGTATCTAGCGGTAGATGGGCGAGCATTATCGTGAACCAATACCACACCAGAAGTGGTGCCATAGAAAATCCCACCAAATGTGAAGATGCCAAAGGAATACTACTAGTGAACTTCATGGAGCGTAGTTCGACCATCAATTCAGAAGACTTCTGTGAAATGTTATGAACTCAGATGAGCCATCCATAGTAAGCATAGGGGCATGCTGACTTCTAGTGTGGTGTTGGTTCACGATTATGCTCGCCCACACACTGCTAGATGCACCCAAGAACTTTTGAAGCAGTTCTGTTGGGATGCTTTTGATCAACCTCCCCCCCTCCATAGCCCAGATTTGGCGCCGACTGACTACTACTAAGGAATTTCAAATCTTGTAAGATGCTATGACAAGTGCCTCAATTTGAATGACAATTATATCGAAAAATAATGTAATGTTGGAGTTTTCTAATGTGTGTAATAAAAGTTCTGTATCTGCGAGTGTCTGTCATTGATAACCAAACAGAGGTTTATTTCCAAATTGCCCTCATATTATTGATTTAATCAATTCGATTCACAGTCTGGGACTGGTAAAAACTGAACAGCTCAAGTCCTAACAAAGACCTAAGAGTTATTAAGGTAGTGTCTGAGTATATAGGCATTTCTGAGTAGGGTTGTTTGTTTGTTTGTTTTTTGCAAAGTCAGAATATTCAGGTTTAATAAGTTCAAAATTTCCATGTATCTAGGCAGCCCTTTGGGTATTGCTCCACCGGCTCCTATTATGATTAGTACAACTCTTTGATTCTTTCCTTAGTCGCTCAACTTCAATTTGCAAATCACAATATTGTTTCTCTTCTATTCGTGCATCACCTGGTATTGCAATATCAATGAACCAGATTTTTTTTCTTTTCCATAATAGTGATGTCAGGTGTGTTGTTGTTGTTATTTAAGATTTAATCTTAAATTTAACATTCACAGTCACAGTAAAAACTTGGTGGTTCAAGTCCTAACCAAGGACCTAAGAACTGTTAAGGTAATGTCTGAGTATATAGGCTGTTGTTGTTGTTATTATTATTATATTTATTTGTATCCTGCCTTTATTATTTTTACAAATAACTCAAGAGGCAAACCTTAACCACTAGACCAAGTGGCTTCTCTTTTAACCTACCGTCAGGATTTTTGTCCTTCATTTAACATTTAGCTTTTCCTTTCATTTCAGGGGGAAATGGCTACATCAATGATTATCCCATGGGACGTCTTTTGCGTGATGCTAAATTGTATGAAATTGGGGCAGGGACAAGTGAGGTGCGCAGAATAATAATTGGTCGGTCATTTAATGCTGCATTTGTTTAATAAGACTGTTGTAAAGAAGAATTGAACTTCAAACCAGGATGCCTTTTCTTTCCAAATCTTCAACCACACACAACTGTTGTTCTGCACCTGGCTACTAGGATATCCACCTCATTTATCCTTTTTGTAATTATTATGCTGCTAAATTTAAGAACATGTTACAGTTACAGTGGAACAGAATAGGCAGTTTGAGTAGAAGATGTGAATAGCTGCCATCAAGTCTTATTGGAGAAGATTGAGATTTCGTCCAGTTTGAAACATTGCCTGTGTGGGAATCACTGAACTACATTTTCCCACCTAAGGTGTCACTTTTATGAATGGAAATAGCGGAGCTCTAATGGACCCTATTTCCAGAATGCTAGCAGAATGCATGGAGATCTTTGATTACTGGGTTTTGTGAAATTTTAGGTATCTTTTGAATATTAAAGAGGCTATTATTAAAACATTGTTAAAATATGAGGTATTGTATTTCTGTGTATTCTGTCTCAGTATTAATTGAAGTATATTAGCACCACATGAAGCTTGCAGTTATTGATGGACTGCCATTTCATGTTTAACTCGTGTCAGAGCGTCACTATCACTCCAGAAGCAATTAAAATATTAGGCAGTTGCTTCAGTGAAAGATAGTTTGGTTCTCTTGAAAATTTCCCTTGTAAGAAGGGAAAGGACCAAATGTTTTGTGTTATGCCAGAGTTTCTGTGGAACAGGCAAGAAAAATCTATATTAAACTCAAGAAGGTGGTACAAAAACTCCATGACAACATAGCCAGTCTGACTAGAGGGGAAAAAAACCCTGGTAATTCTTTTTCCAAATTCAGGAGGAATCTTTGACCTAACCAGCAGCACACACTATACATTTTTTTTAAAAAAAATACCCATATCCAATTTTTCCTTCTTAACTAAGTTGTAAATAAAAAGGCATTGTTGCTCCTATTTTTGATTGCAGTGCAATCCATATGATTGAATTAATGCTACATTCTAGAAATCAGTGCCTGACTTAAAAATGCATTTGAAAATCTCAATGGAATAATTATATATTTCACAGACTCCATACAGGATTCCTGAAAACATTAATTTTTAAAAGGAAGTATTACATATTGAAGGTGAGAGCTTCCAATACAGTACTCTGTTAAATTGCAGCACATATATATTCCGTAACAGTCCAGTTAATGGTTTTTCCATATCACATATTAGCCTGTGAAATTTGGCTTCATCATTTTAAAGTATGCAGCATGGAAGCAATTACTCAATATAGAAATTTTAAGTTTTAAAATGCAACAGTGTAACTTTCTCTTATCTGTTGAGCTCAAAAATCAATTACAATATTTTTTCTTAAAGATCAGGAAGTGTTGTCGTAATATCATAATTTTATCACTCCTATTGAACTACTGTAATTAATATAGCCAATCAAGCAAGGGATTGTTAATAATTCAAATCAAGCTGGAACCTGGTTCCAAAACTTGCCACATGGTATCTGGAGTTATGGAAATAAAACATAACTCTTTCAAAAGCATTTAATCAATCCTATGAAAGTTTTCCTAGGTCACTATGAAGAATATATTGATCTTTTTTATACAAAGGGTTCTTTCTATTCTTTTAAGTTGCTTTTGCTGTCATAAAACATGGGGAAATTGCTGGTTAATTTGTGGCTTTGTAAGATTCACTAGTATTAATAAACAATTATAAAACAAAGGTATTGCTTCTCTGTTTATGCATCAACTGTTAGCATGTCTATTTCCTCCAACAGAAAGTGGGTAAAACTTTCTACATTCATTTACATTACATCATCATAAACAAAAGTTTGAATCCTCCCTCATTCTGTCTAGGCAAAAGATATTCCTTTTTTAGCTATAATAACTCTTCCTTCAATATTGTCTTATAATCATTAAAAGTCATTGAAATGCTGATCAGATTTCAAAACATTAAATTCCTGGGGAATTTCAACTGTTATTTGAAATGATACCAATATTTCTATTATTGTATTATTTTACAAGAGATACATGGCATATTCATACATTTAACTCAACCCTTTTTAATTTATTGTTTAGATCTTTTATTTTTATTCTATGGATTTCAGTTTGGCTTCTGATTTCATTTTATATTATCCTGAAAGCTATTTATTATCGACCAACCAATTTTAGAATAAATGTATAAATAGACTGGGTTAATATGTGTCGTATTTCACACAATACTCCATAATAATTGCATTCAAGATTATAGGAAGAAGCATAGGGACTTGACAATGTCATCTACTGTGTTTAATTTTTATTTTATTTTATATCTGGTGTTATGCAATATTATGCAGCAGGTCTATTGGCTTACAAATGTATTTTCAGGTGCAGGTTGATGTTGGGTAATTTGCTAGTTCACAGGCAAAGTTTGTAGCCTACTGCATGAATGAATTCCTTACTTGAGATTTAGTATAGCACTAAGGTCCTTAAACAAGATTCTGAATCAGTCTTCCAGAATATACTACCAGCAGATAAAAGTGATACATGTGCTACCAGACTTCATCTGTTTTTAAAATATTTCGTAAGTTCTCTATAGTTCACAAACTGATCACAAACTTACTATTTAGGATACTGTCTAATCAACCAATTTATATTGATATAATTTTATCAATTGAAAAATACATACCTATATACAAATCATAGTTTTAATACTACCGTAGAAATGTGAGATAGAAAAGCCCTAAATAAAAAGTGGCTGGAATATTGTCTGCACATCATTTACTCCCATAAGAGCTTTTAACTGTCTCGCCTAAAGCATGTAATTAACATTATTTCAAAAGTAGTAGGCTGATCCAAACCAAATAAGGCAAGCTGTGCTATTTGTTTTGCTCATGATAGCAACTATAGTTCTCCAAATGATAATCTTGTATGATACCTGACATACCAAATATTTGGTACTGCAAGGATGGATGGACAATCCATTCCCCCTCAGTTATACAAAAAAAAAAAAAAACACCAACAACTAAGAACTCTATCCATATTTGGACTAGCATCTTACTCATAGGAGATCTATTTAAAGAATTATTTAGAATTTTAGATTGCTTTTATTCATTTTCCCTATTATGAAAACTGATTTCAATAATTTAATGAAATCTAGTGTGCTTTGTTTAATGCATTTGTTTTTATGGAATTTCTTCTGTTGTACGTGCACATTTTTAAAAGACAATTGGCAGGCAGATTATAATTCTCCTTATCCATTTTTTGCAAGAGCAGGCTTGTTCTTTAGAGCAGGGTGCTTGCCATGATTGTAGCTTGAGAATATCACACAGTATCTTCTCTGAGGAATCACTGTACAGAAAGATTGGGAAGACGTATCACTTCAGTGTGAAGGAATTAACAACTGTGAAGAGCAAACAAAAACATCTTTCACTGAGCAGACCACATTGTGGAGGTGGGAGGCGGTGGGAGGATTACTGTTAGCAGAGTTAGGATCTTTCCTCTTGCACCTGCTGTTCTATGAAAGGCTAATATTGAGGCCCAGTTGTCAGACTGAATGAAAAAGTCTGACCGGTTCTCTGGATGAAAAAAAGCAGAAGGCACGCATCCTGTCTGCACATGCAGTTCATGCAGCAGTGGAAGGGCAGGGAGGTAAGTTCAATGAACGGGCTGAATGATATACACTATTATTAAGCATCAGTCATATGGAAAATAGATAGTTATGGGAAAAGGAGAAAGGATGGTATTTGTAGCAGGATCTTTAAGCAAACAAGCTGCCACTTTTGTGAAATTAATTAAACAAATATCCTAACACCTTCTGCATAAAAAACGTAAATGAGGATGTTCGCAGTTCTTGCCGTGAATTCTCTTGAGAAATGCGCACATACCAGTGCAAACATGTTAATTTGCTATGCGTGCAGCTTGCTTTCTGCCTAAAGCTGACTGCAAGCCAGAATCCAATCTGGCACATGCATTTGAAACCTAGAGCTGCTGCAGGTGCTGGTTCAGAGATCCAAATCCCTCCGGTACCAGCATGCATAAGCCATGCATCCTCTTCTCATTTGTCTCCATGTCTGTGATCTCTCTTACACACTCCCAATTTTCAGACCGTACTACTGTATAAAGAAAAGTGCAACAATGAAACTTCCCTCTTTTGTCAGTAGCTGCAGTGGCAAAACAGCAGCTATTCTTGACCTCTCTTCCCCCTTTTCTCCAGTAAAAGCAGTTTGGAGGTCATTGGAAGGTCAAGAAGAGGTCCCACCAGTAACTTTGCAGCCTGAGAATTCTGCATTCTTGATATATCTTTTAAATAAAGGAAGGTTTTACAAAATCTTCCACGTACACAATAATCTGAATGGATGATACACAAATGCAGAATGAACAGCATCTCCCTCTAGAAGAGAATAGAGCTGGAAGGGACCTTAGAGGTCTTCTAGTCCAGCCCCCTGCTCATTCAGGAGGATCTATACCATATCAGACAGGTGACTGTCTAGCCTCTTCTTAAAAACTTCCAGTGTTGGAGCATTCACTGCTTCTGGAAGCAGGTTGTTCCACTGGTTAATTGTCCTCACTGTCAGGAAGTTTCTCCTTAATTCCAGGTTGCTTCTCTCTTTGATCAGTTTCCAATCATTGTTTCTTGTCCTGCCCATGGGGGTTTGGAGAATAATGTGACCCTCTCTTCTTTCTGGCAGCCCCTCAAATACTGGAACATTGTTATCATGTCTCCCCCATTTCTTCTTTTCTTTAGACTAGCCAAACTCAAGTCCTGCAGCCGTTCTTCATATATTTTAATCTCCAGACCTTTAATCATTTTTGTTGCTCTTCTCTGAACTTTTCCCAAACTCTCAACATCTTTTTTGTGATATGGTGACCAGAATTGGCTGCAGTATTCCAGGTGTGGTCTTACTAAGGTTTTATAAAGTGGTACTAATATTTCACATGATCTTGATTCTATGCCTGTTTATACAACCCAGGATTGTATTAGCTTTTTTGGCTGCTGCTGCACACTGCTGGCTCATAGTCAAGTGATCATCCACTAGGACTCCAAGGTCCCACTCACAGTTACTGTTTTTAAGCCAGGTCTCACCCAATCTGTACTTGTACCTTTGATTTTTCCTGCTTAAATGCAAAATCTTTCTGGTATAACATAGCCTTAAAAAGTATAAATCATCCATCCACCCAGTCTCTATCCCCAACCGCTTGCTATGTTTGAAGTAGGTAATAGATACGTAAAAGCAAACTCCAACTTATTATCTAATAATATACTTTATTTGTTATACAGTATATGCCACCTTTCTTCCAAGAGCTCAGAATGACTTACATAGGGCTCTCTCATTTTACCCCTATAACGATCCCATCAGGAGTTCAGTCTGAAAGAGAATGATTAAGCCCTGGGTTCACTCATAGCTAAAAATAGACTAGGACAACTTAGTCCTAGTCCAGTATCTTAACCATCCTGGTTCTCACTTCTTACTTTTTCAGTGGTATTTAATGGAATAGATACATGTGGCCGCTACTCTACAAGGTTTATGAAAACAAGCATTGTTGCAGTAGGCATTTGACCCCAAAGTTAATTTAATGCCTTTGATGCCTGTTTAAAATGTATTATTGTCCACATATCTTTAAAATATATATTTCTTTGGACTTTTTTGCATCAACAAGTCTGTTGATTTGTTGGGATTGGCTTATACATTTTGAAAAAATAATCAATCAAGTGAAATGCATGCATGAAAATATCAAGTTCAAACTTTACTGCTAACAAACTGCATTTCTTTTTTTAATAAATTAAAGTCTCATACAGTCTCAATTTATACAAATTGCCAACTGCCTTCCATTAATACTCTTTAGGAAGAAAATTAATATATACAGTAGGATAATGCATTCCCTAGTACTAGGAGAAACATTAATAAGGGATCTAGATAAATTGAAATTAACCTTAGGTTACAGTAAGAGATAGTACTGTGTTTGTCAAACCATTATTTAATTTACAAGCACACATACTAAAAGTCATTATATTCCTACATAAATGGCATTGGCTGTCACCTACGAAGGATGGAATAGCAGGCTATTTATTATTATTAATGAGTTATTCATTTAGTAGCATTGCACTGGGCTTCAAGAAGATAATTTTAAATAGCCATTATATCACAGACATTTAAGTTTTTCTAACTGTCAAATATGTCTTGTACCCAAAAAAAAAAAAAAAACCCTGCTTCAGCTATGAATTATAGCAGGGTCTTCAAACTTGGCCTTTTATGACTTGTGGACTTCAACTCCCAGAATTCCTCAGCCAGGCACGCTGGCTGAGGAATTCTGGGAGTTGAAGTCCACAAGTCATAAAAGAGCCAATTGAAGACCCCCTGAATTATAGGCTTCCTAAAATGTAGTTATCAAAAATTGGAGCGATAACAACAGCAAACATATATGCCATGTTTGATGCCACAAACTCTAGGTTATCTAAAAAACTGAGATTGAAGGATCAAGGTCATTTGGAATACACTAAATCAAAAGCCTGTGGATCGAGAACTACCAGAAGTACAGGCAGGATTTCGAAGAGGCAGAGGAACTAGAGATCGAATTGCCAACATACGCTGGATCATGGAGAAAGCTAGGGAGTTCCAGAAAAACATCTACTTCTGCTTCATTGACTATGCAAAAGCCTTTGATTGTGTGGATCACAACAAATTGTGGCAAGTTTTTAAAGAGATGGGAGTACCAGACCATCTCATTTGTCTCTTGAGAAACCTATATGCAGGTCAAGAAGCAACAGTGAGAACCGAACACGGAACCACTGATTGGTTCAAAATTGGAAAAGGAGTCCGGCAAGGCTGTATACTGTCGCCCTGCCTATTTAACTTATATGCAGAGCACATCATGAGAAAGGCAGGGCTAGATGAATCAAAAGTTGGAATTAAGATTGCCGGGAGAAATATCAACAACCTAAGATATGCAGATGACACCACTCTAATGGCAGAAAGTGAAGAGGAACTAAAGAGCCTCTTGATGCGGGTGAAGAAGGAGAGTGCAAAAGTTGGCTTGAAACTCAACATTAAGAAAACCAAAATCATGGCATCCGGCCCTCTCAATTCCTGGCAAATAGATGGGGAAGAAATGGAGGTAGTGACGGATTTTATTTTTCTGGGCTCCAAGATCACCTCAGATGGGGACTGCAGCCAAGAAATTAAAAGACGCTTGCTCCTGGGGAGGAAAGCTATGGCAAATCTAGACAGCATACTAAAAAGCAGAGACATCACCCTGCCAACAAAAGTGCATATAGTCCAGGCATGGTTTTCCCAGTTGCAATGTATGGCTGTGAAAGTTGGACCATAAGAAAGGCTGAGCGCCAAAGAATTGAGGCCTTTGAACTATGGTGCTGGAGAAGACTCCTGTGAGTCCCTTGGACTGCAAGGCGTTCAAACCGATCAGTCCTAGAAGAGATCAACCCCGACTGCTCTTTAGAAGGCCAGATCCTGAAGTTGAAACTCAAGTACTTTGGCCACCTAATGAGAAGGAAGGATTCACTGGAGAAGAGCCTAATGTTGGGAAAGATTGAGGGCAATTGAAGAAGGGGGAGACAGAGAATGAGATGGCTGGATGGAGTCACTGAAGCAGTAGGTGTGAATTTAAATGGACTCCAGAAGATGGTAGAGGACAGGAAGACCTGGAGGAACATTCTCCATGGGGTCGCAACGGGTCGGACACGACTTCGCAATTAACAACAACAAATCAAAAGCCTATCTTGTAAAAACTTACATTAGTTGTATGCTGTTTTGTGCTGAAAATAAGTTTCTATGAAAATTCTCAGTCAGTTGAAAGTAAAAGTTTGTATTGTTATACATTAGAGTTGGGAATGCTTAGTTAACATGAATTATGAATTCAAAAGTTTGAGATGCTTTATTTAGTTTTGTGCTATAAACTGCTGAGTTTGCTCTACAATCCATTGCATGTACTCAGTAGATCTGAAAATATCAAAACTGTTACTTTAGTCAGAATAAGCTTTCCTACACAATAGAAGCTTAATGAACATTTCCATATTCAGTCTGAATTATTACTGAAGAATAGAGCAACTTAAGTTACAAGAAATCAATATCCAACAAAATCAACTAAATAATTTGCCCCAAACTGAGTTATAGTACTAGAAAACTTGCAAGCTATTCACTACAGCAACTGAGTGTGCTCCTTTGGAACTGACCTCCAAAATAATCATCTGAATCAGTAGGGTTTTCTCAGTGAGTTAAATTATGTGTGAGTATGTGTGTGATGAAAACTATTGTCCATAAAACTTTTTCATATATTATCCCTTCTTGTTTCAATATTTTTTCACTTTAAAGTACGAGATTTTTTTACATTTTTGCCATTTAATATCTATAGCCTTATCTCTTAATATTTAGCAGAGCTTCAAGTCAGTCAAGTAATAGCTCTTCAATGATACTCCATTGTGAGCTCACTCTCCCAATTCATTCATTCATTCATTCATTCATGTTAATCATTAAAATGTTGTATGACAGTCCTTCTGCTTCCCAGATTAATTTACTGGCATATTTTTGCAAACTCCAGAATTCCCCCCCCATAAAGTATGCCAATAATTTCTTTGATTTAACGGTAGCCCACTTTATTTACATGACTGTCTTATGGTTACAAATTAAAGGAAATGTTTGAAATGCATTTCATCTTTAGGCTTAGAGGTTTTTTAATCAGCAATTAAAGATACATTCTGTTCCTACCCTAATAGACAAAGTATCAAACACTGCTTTGAACAAAGTTTGAGACTGATGTCTAATGAAGTCCATATTGCAAGTATGAATATGCATAATTGTTAGTATGCAGAGTCTTTAAGACTAATATTTAGTCTTAGTATGCAGAGTATGCAGTTAGTATGCAGAGTCTTTAACTGTTTTTCCTGGACATATAAATAAGGCATTAGTCTTAACGACTCTGCATAGCTGAGTTGACATTTTGATTATAGCAGGGTTACACCCTGGCTTGTTGCTAGCATAAACACAGAATGAGTTTACCCAGCTGATAAAGACCTAGATGAGGATTTGGCTTTCACAAATTAAAACTTGCCTAGCCAGTTAAGCCAGTAATAATTCTCTTCTTAGTAGACAGTTCCTCTTTAAGAATTCTTCAGATGCAAAAGCATCTTCATTGCAATGACTTGAATCTTGATATCCCACAGGAAGGACACTGTAAGAGAAAGATCCAATGACAATGAGGATCTTTTTACCTATTTTTTCCTCTTTAAGTCAGGCTTCTCCAGCATTATGTCCTATATATGCTGACTGGAAATCCTTAAAAATTATATATCCTTATATATCTGGAAAGCACCTGGCTAGGAAAGGTTGAACTAAGCCAGTTGCATGGAGATGCTCAGTGATCTCATTCTTCACTATCCCCTAATTTGACAGATCCTTTTTGATATCTTGTAGCTTACTGTGCAATACTAGGAACTGCTGCTTTGCAAATAATAGCTTTAAGTTTAAATGCTAAAACTTGTATATGTTAAGGGGAGAGAGACTTGAAGGAAATATGTTATTTACCCTAATGGAATGGCCCACATTTTGACTCAGCTTTTTTCTTTGAGATTTATATCCTGCTCTCCCCCCCCCCCCCCAAGACCGCATTCATAGCATTCCTTCCTCCAGAACTTTTCCCCTTGGAAAACAAAAGTAAAAAAAAAAAAAAAAAGATGAATAGCAGAGGAGGGAAGGCGGTTAATTGCCAGGGCTCCACTTCTCAGCCCCACAGCGGGCGACTGAAGAGGAGGCCTCGAGCTGCCTGAACGCGCGCACTGGCATCCAGCGGAGCCGCGTAGGGAGCCCTTTCCCCGCAGGCCATTCTGCCCCTCCTGCTGGGCAGCCACCGCTGGGCGCCTTCGAGAAGCGGCCGTACCTCGCGCGCCCTTTCCAGCGCGCGGGCTCTAATTCCCTCCTCTGCCTGCCGCTCCTTCCCAGCGCTCCAGCTATAATCTGCGTGGCAGCAGCAGAAGCCTGGAGGGCACCGCTGAAGTAACGCCGCCTCCTGGAGATTGCGGGGGGGGGGCGGCTGGCTCATTCGGCCTTGAGAGGGAAGAAGCAGTTTTCCCCCCCCCTCCTCCCCCCCCCTTTGAAGGCTGGACGCTTTTGCATCCCGCCGAAGGCAGGAGGAAACAACCAGGCGTCCGGTTCGCCGCCCCATTCCCAGAGGCCAATAAGCAACGGCGTTGCGAAGCCTGGAAACAGCGCACCGCTTCAAAGATTTCAAAGAGTCCTAAGGGCGGCGGCTCAACCTATGGGGGGGAGGAGGAGAGGATGTGCGACAATACTCCACCCCTAATAGGGAACGGGGGTTGTATTTAGGGAGCGCTTGTCTCGCCTGCAGATTGTAAAGGCCCTCGACAGTTTGTGCAAGAATCTAGCCCCTGTTGTCATTGCGTAAGAATCTGACCGCGAGAGTTGTGTGACGGCCAGGGCACCCACAGTAAGCAGTGATGCATTTGATCACAGCGCTGCGCTGTTTAACAGATTGGCTAGAATAGAACAATCGATTTAAAATACTTTATAATCGACCCGAGTTTGCCCCCATTAATCAAAAAGCGGTTTTAAAATTTTTATTGATTCATAAAAGGACATTGAAAAGGTAAGGTTTTTAAAAGAAAAAAAAAGTACTTTTTTTCTCCCCTTACTTTGAATGTAGCATTCATTACACTTTATCATCAACAACATATGTAGCCTTTCCTCATTTGCAATTTACACCAGCATTAAAACATGCTGGTGCTCCCAATTTTCCCATTAAACTCTCAGTGCTAACACACAATGCTATGAAATTAAGGAAGAACATGGGTCTAGCAAGTGAGTTTGAAAAATATTCACCCCACAACCATTTAGCACAATAAGGGTCAACAAAAGTCAAGAGTTAAGACACCATTACCCCATAAAAGAATAATATTGATCTCGTACAGTAAAACATGAGGTAAACCATCAGGCCCTAGTGAGGACAGACTCTTAATATGGCTTCAGAAATGGTTTCATCCAGTTGTTATTTTGAGAAAGGTTTGAATTAAATTTAAGTTTTAATCTAAAGAAAGGGCCAGTTTGGTGCAGCATATATGCTACCATGCTGGAAACTGAGAGACTGAGTTCTAGCCTGCCTTAGACACAAAGCCAGCTTGGTGACCTTAGGCTAGTCATTTTCTCTCAGTCCTAAGAAGTAGGCAATGGCAAATCATTTCTGAAAAACTTTGCCAAGAAAACAGCAGGAACTAATCCGGACAGTTGCCAGGAGTCAACGTTACCTTGAAGGACATATACACACATACACTTCTATCTAAACAGCTTGGAACAATATAATTAATACGATAAAGTGTAGCTCTAGACAATGGATTTTGTGTTTGATAAGTTTCTATAACAGTCACTATAAAATAGTATTTAAATGTCTGTTATTTACTTGTGCAGTGGAGTCTAAAAGAAAAACCAATCTAGGCTTGCACTGAAGATAAAAATAAAATCACTGGGATTGTGGTGGAACTTCATCAAGATGCTCTCTTATATTATAGATATAATTTTTTATTAATATCTCAGGTAAAAAGGCTTTTAGGGACAGAAGTTGAGAGTACTTTTTTTTTCTAAATCAACCATAATTTGAGATTATGTGAGTATATACAATGGTGATACTGATCTGCAGAAATATTTTGTAGCGACTGTGTTATTTGCATTGTAGAGGTTCTGCCAGGTGGCAGACTATGTAGACTCGTAAGTAGGTGTGCAGTGGGGGGGGTACTAATTATAGGGTACAATACTTCAGATCTTCCATTCTAGTTGTTGGTGTTATGATTATTTTTTTTGCACAAATATTAATTTGGATTAGGAAGTACTATCATCTGAAAGATCATGCTATATCCCAACAGGTTAGTTCAATTCTCTACTGTGTGTTAGTTCCACGTTCACTTATTGAATTTTCTTGCAAAATGTCACACAAATAAGCATCCAGAAAGTAGGAAATAAACTTTACAAGGCTGTTAGAAAGTGTCATAGGTCACATTTCTGTTTCCATTTCACCAGGGAAGGAACGTGCTCTGGCAATCTTTTTATTCATATGATAATTGTTGCGTCCTTGGCGGGAAAGCAGACACGAGAAGCAGCTGGAGTTCTCAGTTTCTTTTATTCAGCGTTCAGCTTACAGGAAGATGGCTTCAGCCTCGCCCAAACGCCTCGCAGCCTCTTATATAGGCAACTCCCGGGTAAAGGGGTTACTTTTCCCGCGCCAGCACCCGCGCATGCGCATGGCGCTGGCGACAGCCTGTCTGGTCCCGGGCAGCTTTGCACCTGCCCGGGATTGCCTGCAAACGCCCGAGCCGTTTGCAAGGCTCGGGACATAACACCCCTTTCCCCCGGGCTAAAACTACTACCAACATACAACATTTATTTTATACGACATTTTGCTCCCCAATGTTCCCACTGTTTACTGGCTTTTGCTTTGCAGCAATGTTATGTAGTCTCTAGGTACTTGGGAGATTTCTTTGCTCTCTGTGACCTTCTTAGCTCTGGATTACTGGCATAAGTCCCCTGACTGGAGGGAGGCGTGAGCCTTTTCTCTCTATTGTGCCCTGGTGTCTTCCAAGGACTGTGCCCCAATGCCTGGCCTGCTCGCTTGCCCACCGGGCTCGTCAGGCCAGGGCTTCTGTTGCTTTGTGACCTGGTTGACCTGCCTAGCTGTAGACCCTCGGGCCCCTTGAAGTGATAGCCGCTGCTGGGCGTCTCTGTAGGACCTCCTAGGTCAGTCCAAGACCTGTCAGGAGGCTGTCCATTCCCTGAACCCCATTCTGTGTTCGGGCTCGTGTGGGTTTCTGTACTTTCCCAAAACTCAGGTGTTCCCTGATTTGTGCTAGGGTTGTTGTAGTCGGGACTTGGTTCCTCGACTAGCTCTGTGTATGTTTGACCCCCTGTAGGATTTGGGGTAAGGTCAGGCCAACCTTGGGAATTGTGTGCCAGCTCTCTTGCGGGGAATGATTTGTTGGGATGCCCCCGGGTATCCTCCGTGACTGGAGTGCTGTGTGACGTATGTGGAAAGTGAGTATGCCCCCGGGGTGACTCCCTGGCTGGAGTAGGCGTGAGTGCCTGTTGTGTGGGTAAGCTCCATGACTTCCTTTTCGGAGCAAGTGCGGAATCTTGGGACGAGCCGTTTGTGGCTCCCTCAGTGGAGATGGGCAGTAGCTCTTGCCCTTCCCTTTGCTCCAAAGGGTCCCCCTCCCCCCCTGGAAAAGACCCAGGAGTCTCAGCAGAAAAAGTCTCGCCTAGAGCGAAGTTGGTCGATGTGCCGACGTAGGACACGACCGTTGTCCAGGGCAACCTCGTAGGAGAGAGGACCTGTGATCCTGGACACAGAAGTGGGGACCCATGTATAACCAGGCCCGTAATTGCGAGCCCAAACCGGGGCACCCACAAGTAGTTGTCTAGGTGCCCTAGGATGTGAGGTAGATGAAGGCAGTCTGTCCGGATGCAACCGGTCAAGTCTAGTAGTAAGTTGGCGCCCCCAACGAAGTTCAGCTGGACTTCTCCCTGTAGAAGTGGACGGTGTGGTGCGATAAGAAAGGAGAAAGTCAGCCAACCTGTGATGCCAGTCCCCGTAGGTGAGTCTCTTCAAGGCGTCCTTTGCGATGCGCACCATGCGTTCAGCCATACCGTTGGTGGACGGGTGAAAAGGCGCAGATGTGGCATGACGAATCAGGTTTGCCTGTAAGAAAGCTTGGAATTCGGAGGAGGTGAATTGAGGGCCGTTGTCAGACACAATGACATCTGGCAGCCCGTGTGCAGCAAAAATCCCCCTCAGTACCTGAATAGTCTTTGCAGTGGTGGTGGATGAGACAGGCACAACCCCAAGCCATTTTGAATGGCTGTCAACAAGGACCAAGAAGAACTGGCCCTGAAAGGGCCCAGCGTAGTCAATGTGCACCCTAGACCATGGGGACTGTGTTCCTCCCATCTATGCATGGGAGCTTGGGGCATCTCTGGGCGAGATCGTTGGCACAGGTGGCATGCATGCACCTTAGCCTCAATATCTTTATCTAAACCAGGCCACCACAAGTGGCTCCTGCTTCGTGCAAGAGCCTTTCCATACCGGACAATGCCAGATGACCTCATGGCGGGATTCTAAGACCCTAGTCCTCATTGAGGTGGAATGACACTCTGTTTCCCCAAGCAGACAACCCTGAGATAAGGGACAGTTCGTTTCTTTTGGACCAGAAACTCTGAACTCAGCTAGGGCAGTGCTCAGGCCACCCGGACAGGACCCAGGAGCGGACACGTGAAAGTGTGTGATCTGTACCCGTTCAGCGGTAACATCCCTGGCACTAAGAGGGTAGCTCTGGCCTAAGCTTGATTGATAGAATGTTGACAGCTGGCGGGCGGGGTCAGCTTCTACTACTGGTGAAGGCACCTACTGAGGTCCTATCAGTATGTCCCATTCTCTTTCCCAAGGCTTGTGAGTAATGAAATCATATCAGACAAAAGAAATAGACCACCTCAAGCATTCTAGGGGAAATGATGTGGTGAGTCTGCTTACGTGTGTTAAACAGTCCCAGCAGAGGCTTATGGTCAGTGAAGACCGTGAAATGCCTGCCATATAGAAAATCGTGGAATTTTTTAATTCCAGCAACAACAGCCAGAGCCTCCCTGTCTATCTGAGCGTAGTTGCGCTCGGCAGAAGACAGTGTTCTGGAGTAGTATGCAATAGGAACCTGAGTTCCATCAGACCTGAGGTGACTCAGGAAAGCTCCAACCCCGTAGGGGGATGCATCACAAGCGATGCACACAGGAAGAGACTCGTTGAAATGTGCAAGAACACTGTTAGAAGTGAGCAAGGCCTTGACTTCTTTAAAGCAAGCCTCATGTGCTTGTGACCACAGCCACACAGCTTGTTTGTCTAGTAGCCTGTGAAGAGGCTCAGCTACACTAGCTTTATGTGGAAGAAAAGAATTGTAGAAATTCAGGAGGCCTAGGAAGGCCTGAAGTTCTGCCTTAGACTTTGGCCTGGGTGCTTGTAAAATAGCAGTTAGTTTGGATTCAGCAGGATGAATCCCAGCAGCATCAATTTTGAATCCCAGAAATTCAGTAGAAGGCACCCCACTCTTGCATTTGTCTTTTCTGAGCTTGAGGCCTGATTCCCTGAATCTTAACAGGACAGCCCTAAGTCTTTCAGCTAGAATGTGTGTGGAGTCTCCTGCAATCAAGACATCGTCAAAGTAGGGGCAGACCCCTGGTATACCTCGTAGTGTGTTTTCCATTACGCTTTGGACAATCCCAGGAGCGACATTTACTCCAAACTGTAGCCTTTTTATCTTTAAAGGCTCCCCTGTGGGTCACAATGGTCTGAGCTATCGCAGCTCATCATCCAACAGGCGCTGTTTGATATGCTTGAGTCTAGTTCAAGCTTTGCAAAAAAACGACGCCCCCACCTTGAAGAGTCAGGATTGACGACCACAGAACAGATAGGCATGTTTCTGCCAATGCCTGATTGAGTGTGCATTTGTAATCAGCACAAATGCGAATAGTCCCCATTTTGCTTTAAGATGCCGCTGACAATGGGAGGTCTCGCACGGGCTTGAATCACCGGTTCTAGGATTCCCTGTTGGATTAGTTTGTCTAGTTCAGTTTCAATCTTACTTTTTAAAGCAAAAGGGACCCTTCTTGCTTTAATCCTAATGGGAGTGACAGTGGGGTCTAGCTTTAAGGACACAGGTGGTCCTTTGAATGTGCCCAGCTGGGGGCTGAAAACATCTGCAAATTCTTTGCAGACTTCCTGTAGGTCGAGTGTTTGTAAGCTGTTGAGTCCTGTGACGTGTATCCCCAGGGCCTCAAAACAATCGAGTCCTATGAGACTCGTTCGTTCACCCCCTACTACTAATAAGTCTAGTGGACCTTCAAAGCTCTTGTATTGCACGTTAAGGGTGGCCTCCCCCTTAACACACACTCTTGAGTTCTGAAAATCTGTTAATACAATATCAGAAGGCCTTACTTGGCCTTAGACCCACTTCTGGAACAAATCTTCCTAAATGTATGCAATGAAATGATGGACAGGGCAGACCCTGTGTCTAGTTCCATAGATAATGGAACCCTTGTAGCTTCACGTTGAGTGACAGCTTTTTCTTCATGGGCTTGTGTGTGCCTGTTCTACAGATGCTTCTTCGCGAAGCGCAAAAACCTACCCTATTCTGGCTGTGGAATCTGGTACCTTTCAGGCGTTCTTCTTGGGGTTGTGCCTTTCGTCGGCTCAGACACACAGCTGCAATGTGCCCTTGTTTGCCGCATGCCCGGCAGGTAGCGGAGCGGAACTTGCAGTCGGTTCTTCTGTGGCGACCTCCACAGCTGATGCACTTGAGCGGAGCCGAAGAGCTTCCCTTCTGGTTCTCTTTCTTCGCGGGGTGTAGACGGTCGACTTCCTCGTTCAGATCCTCCTCGGAGTTTCGTCGGACGTCTTCCTGGTGCACGGACGCACCCTCTGCACTGTTTCTGATCGGCCGCATGTTTTTGATGGCGCCGCCTGCTGCGTCTTCTGCGGTGACTTCCCTTAAGGCGTCTTGGAAGGATAATTCTTCCTTGGCAAAAAGTCTCTGTTGTAGCTCTCGATGCCTTAGCCCGCACACGAATCGGTCCCTCAGTCGTTCCTCGAGGTCCTTGATCTCGCAGGGCTTGGCGGCCTTCCGTAGCGCGGCGATGTATTCCTTGGCTGTTTCACCGGACCGTTGATCCCTCTGCTCGAAGGTGTGGCGCCATGAGATTACGGACACCTTGGGGTGGAAGTGCTCTTTCAGCAGCTTCTTCAGGTCTGCGTAGCTTACAGACTCTACTGGAACAGGTGCTACAAGATTTTCTGCGATTTCGAAGGCGTCTGGGCCGCAAACGCAAAGCAGGGTGGCGGCCTTCAAGCTATCTTCCCTCACTTGGTTTGCCTTGAAGTAGTTCTCCATTCTGGATACGTAGGACTCCCACCGCTCTGGCTGTGAGACGTCGAATTCCGAAAGCCTTCCGATTTTCGCCATCTTCGGATCTTCAGGAGACGGGTCTATCAGCCAGCCTACCCCCGAATGCGCACCGGATTGGCGGGCAGCTGCCGAGTCAACGCCGTTCCTCTTCCGCCGCTCAGGACTCTTGGGTAAGCTTACACTTTTTCCTTTCCAGGTAGTGCAAGGCATCCCACCTTCGTCGCCAGTGTTGAGTCCGTGGCGGGAAACAGACACGAGAAGCAGCTGGAGTTCTCAGTGTTCTTTTATTCAGCGTTCAGCTTACAGGAAGATGGCTTCAGCCTCGCCCAACGCCTCGCAGCCTCTTATATAGGCAACTCCCGGGTAAATGGTTACTTTTCCCGCGCCAGCACCCGCGCATGCGCACGGCGCTGGCGACAGCCTGTCTGGTCCCGGGCAGCTTTGCACCTGCCCGGGACTGCCTGCAAACGCCCGAGCCGTTTGCAAAGGCTCGGGACATAACAGTTTTGGGGAACTTTGATGAGGCGACCTTGATGCTCTCTGAGCTTGGTTGTTTTCTTGCAGACGTTTCATTACTCAAACTAGGTAATGTCATCAGTGTAGCGCTAGAACTGATGTTGTTGGCTAGTTTCGGTAATGAAACGTCTGCAAGAAAACAACCAAGTTCAGAGAGCAATAAGAAAAGAGTGCAGAAAAGAGCAAAAAGAATTATTAGAGGAGTGGAGGTTAAAACATATGAAGAACGGTTACAGGAATTGGGTATGTCTAGCCCAGGGGTAGGCAGCCTTGGCTCTTTTATGACTCGTGGACTTCAACTCCCAGAATTCCTGAGCCAGCATGGCTCAGCTTGGAAACCTCTCCCTTTCCCCTCAGCATGGCTGGCTCAGGAATTCTGGGAGTTGAAGTCCATGAGCCATAAAAGAGCCAAGGTTGCCCACCCCTGGTCCAGCCTAATGAAAAGAAGGACTGGGGAGATGTGATAACAGTGTTCCAATATTTGAGGGGCTCCTACAAAGATGAGGATCGTCAAACTATTTTCCAAAGCACCAAAAAGCAAGATGAGAAACAATGAATGGAAACTAATCAAGGGGAGAAGAAACATAGAACTAAGGAGAAATTTCCTAATGGTGAGAGCAATCATCCAATGGAACAGATTGCCTTCAGAGGTTGTGGGTGCTCCATCACTGAAGGCTTTCAAAGAGAGATTGGACAATCACTTATCTGAAATGGTATAGAGCAGGGGTGTCAAAATGTTTTAGACAAGAACAACCAAGTTCCTGCAGGGCTCATATTTTTAGATGCTGAAAAAGCATTTGATCAATTGAATTGGCATTTTATGTTAAGAGTAATGGAAGAAATGAATTTTGGTGAAAAGATAATACAAGCTCTTACGTTAATATATCAAAAACAAACGGCACAACTTATTGTTAATGGAGGTTTGTCGGAGGTTTTTACAATAGAGAAAGGTACTAGACAGGGGTGCCCTTTATCGCCATTGTTGTTTGTTTTAACATTGGAAATATTATTGATCAAAATTCGAGAGTCCCAGGAAATTAAAGGAATATATGTTAATAAAAAAGAATATAAGTTGAGAGCTTTTGCGGATGACTTGGTTGTTACTTTGTCGCAACCTGATTATTCTGTAGTAATCTTATTACAGTTGATTCATCATTATGGTTTGGTCTCGGGTTTTAAGATTAACGTAAATAAGACTAAAATTTTACCTAAAAATATGTCGAGTCAGGAGAAGCAGATTTTGGTCAACTTGACGGGTTTTGAGATTGTTAATAATGTAAAATATTTGGGGGTGATGCTGTCTGTTTCTAATGCAAAATTATTTAAAAATAATTATGAAAGGTTGTGGGTCAGGGTACAGAAGGACTTGAAGAACTGGGAAAAGTTGCAATTATCCCTCATGGGAAGAATTGCAGTGATAAAAATGAATATTCTACCCAAGTTTCTTTTTTTGTTTCAAATGTTACCAATTTTGAAAAATGAGATTACTTTAAATGAGTGGCAGAAGGGTCTCAACAAATTTATTTGGGCAGGGAAAAAACCAAGGGTTAAGTTTAAAATTATGCAAGACTTCCGTGAGAGGGGTGGACTTAAGGTACCAAATTTGAAATTATATTATGATGCGGTGGTTTTAACATTAATTATTGATTGGGTAAATTTGACAAATTCTGAGATACTTTACTTAGAGGGATGGGATTTACTTTATGGGTGGCATGCCTATTTAATATTTAATAAAAAAATAGATTGGGTTTTTAAATCTCATATTTTAAGAATTTCTTTACTTAGGATTTGGAGAAAATATTATAAAAGTGATTTTAAAGTACCATTATGGGCTATACCTTGGCATGCGATAGAAGGAATAAAAAAAGGGGTTAAAATGGATATGGTGTCTTATAGACAGTTACTTAAATGGGATGGACAAAACTGGCAATTAAAATCACGGGAAGAGTTAGCACAAGAAAATTTTACTTATTCTTGGTTCCCATATAGGCAATTATTAGATAGATGGAAGATGGATTGTAAGGTGGGTTTTCTTAGAGAAGATGAAAACCTTATTAAGCAACTGAAGGATCAAAGACAAACCCACATTAAGAGAATTTATGGGGTTTTAGTTGAATTGGACTCAGAAACGGAACTAATTAAAGATTGTATGATTAGATGGGCGCAGAATTTTGGTGAGCCAGTTTCATTGGACACCTGGGAAACTATTTGGGTGAGAAATGTCAAATTTACTCAAGCACAGAACTTAAGGGAGAATTTTTATAAAATGTTTTATAGATGGCACCTTGATCCACAAAAAATGTCTTATATGTATCCTGACGTGCAACCCAAATGTTGGAGATGTGGTTATAAGGAGGCTTCTTATTATCATATTTGGTGGTCATGCAGAGAGATAAAAGCATTTTGGATTAAAATATGGTGGAATATCCAGAGAATTTTTAGAAGGAGGGTAAAATTTACTCCGCAATTATTTTTGTTAGGTATTGTTACAGATTGTGATACAAAGGAGGTTGTATTGATGTTAAACTTGATCACAGCCGCTAGGCTGTTAGTAGGACAATACTGGAAGAAGGAATCTTTGCCTACATTGCAGGAATGGTTTCTTAAAGTAGCTTATCTGGCAGAAATGGCAAAGATTTCGGCTTTCTTAAAGCAACAAACGCAAGAGAAGTTTTTTGCTGTTTGGGATAAATGGATAAAATTTATACAATTTAGATTGGGTATACAAAAATATTATATAGTTTTTTCATAAGTTTTATTTTCATATATATTATAGATAATTTTTTTATATATATAAATATAAAGTTTTTAATTTAATTTTTATTTTTATTTTTTAAGCCTATATTCTGCTCTGGGAAGCTCAGGGGGGGGGGGAAGGGAGGGTTTTTTTTTTTTTTTTTTTTTTGGGAGGGCTGGGGGATGGGGTTTTTTTTTTTTTTTATTTAATATATGTATTGTTTAGTTTTATTTTTCTGTATATGTTGCCTCTTGTTTTGTATTATTTTTCCTTTTTTGTAAAATTTATAAAACTTTCAATAAAAAAAAAAAAAAAAAAAATGTCGTCCCGCAGGCCGGTTACATCATACGGAGGCCGTGCCCACCCCAGCTCTGGCAAAGCAAAAAAAGTCACGATACGTCATGGCACATCATGTGACACAGTGAGTTTGACATCCTTGGTATATAGAGTGTCCTGCTTGAGCAGGGGAGACCTCTAAGGTCCCTTCCAACTCTATTATTCTATATTCTAAGGACCCCTCATTTCAACCCTGAGCTACAAGTATTCTCCTTTATTGGAAATTTGATGAGTTCTTGTTCCAGTAGGGGGTGCTCTTGCAGAGTCCCACATCCCATATGACACTGGGAGGTCAGAATCCAGTCCTTAGTGTCTGCAAGTCCCTGCACACACATGATGGCCTAGTTGACTTGTTGACTGTTCCAGCTGGCGTGCAGGGATATCTGGGCAGGGTTGATAAATGAGAAGCAGCGAGTGCCGAAAACGGCTGGAAAAGCAGGTGCACCAAGTCTCTTGACAATTCCACTGCACTTGGAGGAGATGTGTTGCTGTGTGAATCCTGAGCTTCTTACAGACTCCTGCCTTGCAACGCTGAACTGTCTTCCGTAGTTGCATCTGGGACTGGACACTCAGGCGAACGAGAGCTGAACTCCCAAAGCGTTTTTTTTTTCCTCTGTAAAGTTGAAAAGATTCGTGTCCTTGAGTATGTGCAGGGCGGATGAATAATGCTCAGGACAAAAATAAATAACCTTTTAGGCTGATCTCAATGAGTTGAGTCCAATGTTATACCAGTGGGAGAAAAACAGGAGGTGCTTCATTCCTGCAATGTTTGTGGAAGCATTAAGGGGACATTAACACCACTAATCCAGGCAACTAATGTGTGCTCGTGTGGAGGCCCGGCGCAAAGGGAATCAAAGCATTACATTTGATACTTCCACAACAGGGATTCTGTAAAGTGTGGAAGCTTTGTGCTAACAAACACAGCGGTTGGCCCTCATATTTGCTCTGCTTCCTATCTCATTCTTCCTGAATCTGCAGTATTTAGAGTTTGTCTGCACTTTTGCTTAATTTTCATCGTTCATCTCCAGTACGCCGTTGAAATGCCATGGGCATGTTAATGATGGAGGAGGAGGAGGAGGAGGAGGAGGAGGAGGAGGGAGGAAGAAGAGGAGAAGGAGGAGATGAGGAGGAAGAGGAAGGAGGAAGAAGAGGAGAAGGGTTAGGGTGAGGATTAGGGTTACAACTGCAGAGTAGAATAGAATAGAATGGAATGGAGTTGTTAAGTTAAAACACGGTTGTTAAGTGAATCTGGCTTCCCCATTGGCTTTGCTTGTCAGAAGGGCACAAAAGATGCTCACATGACCCTGGGACACTGCAACAGTCACAAATACCTGCCAGTTGCCAAGCACCCACACTCTGACCACATGACCATGAGGATGTTGCAAGGGTTGTAGGTGTGAAAAATGGGGCCTAAGTTACTTTGTTCCGTTCCGTTGTAACTTTTAACGGTCACTAAATGAACGGTTGTAAGTCGAGGACTACCTGTATGCCTTCTGAATCTGGCCCTTTCAGTTGATGAAAGGAGAATAGGAAGGGAAAGAAGGCTTAAAGGGAATAATTGATGGGTCCGGGAAAAGATAATGCACTCCATCCTTTGGAGTCAATTCTTCAGGCTTAATTCTTCAGGACAAATAAAATCTGATCTTTGTCCTTTGTCTCTGTTCCGTTTCTTTTTAGCAAAGCGATTTCCATATCTTGGGAGAAAAAGCTGCCCTGCAAAGCTCAGATGAGATTCCTTTCATTGGATCCCAACACAAGAAGCCAAGAATTGAGGTATTTATTCTGTACCTTTCATCACGCCACAACTTTTATGACCTGTTGTTCCAGTAATTGTGAAAAGGCTCATTCCAGCCTTTTATACTTTTGTGGGAACTTCAACCATTCCAGGTTTTTTTTTTTCCCCATTTTCCTTTCAGTTTTGTTTACATGTCCTAGTTTTGTAGCTCAGATCTGGGAAGGAGACCCCCCTCAGTTCTCCGAGAATATGTCTCCCTGGTGCCTTTGTTTTGCGTGTGTCTTGCGGCAGTATTTCAGCAAAGTGGAAATTTTGAGTTGCTTTAGAGGTTTCTTAAAATTATTTGTGGGGTGGGACAGAGTGATTGTTGACTGTTGTTTAGCTTAGCTCTTTTTTATTGCATTGTTTTCATCTGTATTTCTTTCCCTTCCTTGGCAAAGGTCCGCTGGAAGCTTATAAAGAGGACAAAATGTAGTATCCTTTAAGTTTGAGACACATGCAGTCCAGGAGTTAATCTTGCAAATGTTCTGATCAATCAATCAATCAATCAATCAATCAATCAATCTATCTATCTATCAATCAGCAGGAGACCTTATACAATTCCAGACAAGTGGCTGTCCAGTCTCTTCTCAAAAACTTTCAGTGACGGAGCGCCCATGATTTCTGGAGGCAAGCTGTTCCACTGGTTAATTGTCCTCACTGTTAGGAGGTTTTTCCTTAATTCCAGGTTGCTTCTCTCCTTGATTATTTTCCATCCATTGTTTCTTGTCCTGCCCTCTGGTGCTTTGGAAAATAAGTTGACCCCCTCCTCTTTGTGGCAGCCTTTCAAATACTGGAATACTGCTATCATGTCACCCCTAGTCCTTCTTTTTTCTAGAGTGGCTATATCCAATTCCTGTAACCATTCTTCATATGTTCATATCACATGTTCATATCACATGTTCATACGATGCACAATATATATTCAAATCAGTGGAAAGACTGATTAATGACAATTGGCTCTAGAGCAGGAGTTCTCAACCTGGCAACTTTAAGACTTGTGGACTTCAATTCCCAGAATTCCTCAGCCAGCAAAGCTGGCTGAGGAATTCTGGGAGTTGAAGTCCACAAGTCTTAAAGTTGCCAAGGTTGCGAACCCCTGCTCTAGACCAATAGCTCACCTCCTGGAATTGTGGGTTCCCCAATACTGGATGTCTTCAAGAGAAGAGAAGATTCCAGACATCCATTTGTCTGAGATGGTATAAGGTTTCCTGCCTTGGGAAGCAGGATGGACTACAATACTTCAGGATCCCTTTTAGCCCTGTGCTTCTATGTTCTATATTTAAGACCTTCTGGTATCAGGGCAAGCAGCATGATATAAAGAAAGAAGTAAAAACTTCAAAAAATATTTTTTTTCTGTGAGGTCATAGGTGAAACAAGGTAGGGTAAATTGGTGCTGATCCACCTTCTGAATGAGATAGGTTTGTTTCAATAGTGCTGGAGAGACGTATTAAGGTTGTGTCCATCACAACCAAGAGAATTTGCAGGATGGTACTCCTAACTGGAAATCTCCCTATTCTGGGGTTCTCTCTCTTTGACTCTGGACAAGATCACATTATTCATAAAGAAAGAAATTTGTAATCTGGGCTCTTCCTAGATTCATGACTCCTACTGGAACAGCCAGTAGGATGCATGACTAGGAGAAGCCTTGCCCAGCTTTGGTGGCTGGAACCAGAGGCACTGAGTATTGTCACCCATGTCATGTCTTAAATGGACTACTGCAGTTCACTTAACGGGGGGATGCCCTTGAAGATCACCTGAAAGCTTGAGCTGCTGTAGAATGTACCATGCCACCTGATCACAGGCCAGCCTTGAAATATCATTTAACATCAATATTAGGATGAAGAGTCTATTCTGATTGCAGAAGGATATACATTGGATGGATGGATGGATGGATGGATGGATGGATGGATGGATGGTCACTAATAGATATTGTCTTTCAACAAATAATATGTCCCATTTTATCTGGAATGCTAAAAGGGATAAACAGTTTTTCTGGGCCAAAGTCCATATTAATCTTTGTGCAGCTAAAGGCTGCTTCCAAAAAGTTACAGAGAAGACTGAGCTAAAGAAAAACTCAATTTGGATTAATTTCATTTACATTTAAGGGTAATGATGACTAACTAATTGAACATGATTAACCTTGAAGTAGATATTTAACGATTTTCCCATTCAGTAATGGCAAAAAAAGGTAAATTATTAACTTTTGTATGGTTTTTCAGAAGATGTGATTCAAATCTTTCAAGAGGGTCACTTTCATTTGAAGAAATGGGTGGCACTGCCTACCAGATCCAGCTTTCCATTGCTGTGATTCCTGATCATAGATTCCTCTTGAACAACCTCTGCCCCCAAAATAACAGAATCTATAGGTCTACCCTCAGATTGTGAATCTGATTTTTTTCAAGGCTGTTCTTCTTAACGTCAAGAACAGTTCACTCAAGAGGAGATGAAATGGAAGCACTAATAATAATGATAAGTGCTAAATATTTTTGACACATAAAGTGAAGGCAAACATTATTGGAAGAGACTCAAATGTTTGAAAAAAAAAAATCAAAGGCTGAGAAATGATAAGGTAGCTAGATTTCATCACCAATGATACAAATATGAGCACAGAACAAATCCCAGAAACTGCTTCTGACAGACTTTTCAGGCAAAAAGATGTCCCTCAGGTCATGAAGAAACAGAATTATTGAACAACTACCCCAAAGCACATTAAACCCTTGTTTAAAAACCTGCTTTCTCCTTCATCACTTTTGACTTCTCTGGATCAGGCTTTAATCCACTCCCATTTCCAGACTATTCTTTTAAGGCAACAGCAATTTCTTTATTAGATGAAGCAGAGACGTATTTCTGCCTGTTTGTTAAAATATAACCTGACACTTTGAATAATCTTGAGGTAATTGCAGCAAAGCTTTATTTTTTCCCCCATTGTGTTTTGTCAAAGGACAACTATTTTCCCACGTATTGGGTGAGACACTGAGCAAGCATGATCCTGATGTAGTTATAACACAATCTTCTTTTCAGCAGGCCCTTGTGTGCACAGAAAATAGATGGAGAAGGGAAATATGAACTAAGCAACAGCCTATTACTAACACACAACAATATGACTTGCTTTGCATGGAGAAATGTAATATCATCAGAAACCAATGTACCTGCATATAATTCTCTCAGTCTTCCTCATTTCATTTCACGTTTTTGGTTAGATTCCTTTGATTAAAAATGAAATAAAATAAAATGGGAAATGAGTAGGCTGCAAGACCAATAATATCATCGCTGTTTCCGAGAATCTCTCTAGACCCTACACCCAGCTGGCATTCCTAACAAACAAAATAAAAAAATAGTGTTTCATTGCATCCTACCGGTAATATTTTGTTAAGAAGTGACTCTATCTTCCTCCAAAAAGAAAAGAAAAGGTTAAGAGACCAAGGAGGTGGTAGGGAACAAACTTACCAATTGGTCTTTGAGTACATGCATGTTTATGACTGTCACCATAATGGCCATTCAGTAAATGTGCCAGGCTCCTTATGGCAGACATTTTGAGAGAGGCGTATTTATGTTTAAATGTTTAGAGACCCAGTTTGGTGTAGTGGTTAAGATGTTGACCTAGAAACCAAGAGACTGGGAATTCTAGTCCAACCTTAGGCATGAAAGCCAGCTGGGTGACTTTGGGCCAATCACCAGGAGACTGCAAGTTTTAGTCACTCCTTTGGCATGGAAGCTGATTGGGTGACTTAGGGCCAATCAACAGGAGACCGTGAGTTCTAGTTCTGCCCTTGGCATGAAAGCCAGATGGATGACTTTGGATCAACTCACCTAAGGGAAAAAAGGAGGAGGAAAGAGTATTACATATGTTTGTCTCCTTAAGTTACTTACAAAATAAGAAAGGTGGAATAAACATCTGATAAACAAACAAACAAACGACATCTGTATGTTCTCAAAATGTCAGATACATTCAGAGGTTCAAAATGTAGGCCTAACTGAAAGGGTCTGAAATGATACTCATCAGCTGCCTTTGATGTTCTCAGGGTACCTTTTATTTGTGCGTACTGTTGAATGGGTCCTGGCTGAGAGATGGCTGATGGACATCCTTGGGTTGCATCTTTTGATGTTACATTGCCACTGTGACAGGAAGGTGCTGAGGTTCTTTGTGTGCATATTTTTCTCCAGCACTAACATCCCTCCCCCTTTATTTCACAAGACCTTAATATTATCCATAACAAAAGGTCAAAGAGCATTGCTTTACAAAGGCTTTACTTTCCCTGAAATCAGGCTATTCTCTCAATCTGGGCGTTGATTTGTAGGGTTTTAAATGTCTTTGAACCCCTCTGGCAGATGTCTGCAAGAATGCTGTTTGGAATTTATTTCATGAAGAAGCGTCTGATTTTTTTGTTTTATTGTATTCCTTGGGAGTCCGACACTTTCTTTTAAATTTTGTGGTGGGGGAGAGTGGTCTGAGGATATTGTTGTGTGGAAGCTAGCAAGAATGGTGTTTCTGTTGTTGTTCACACACTTCCCTTGCTCTGAAACTTAGCTGAAGTCTATATTTTGACTCCTCTTTCTTCTCCTCATCCCCACCTTTTACATTCTTCTGCAATGCATTCATTTATTCTGTCTATTCTTTCTCCAGGCCTCTCCATCATCCCAGCATTAAACTGTTCTTCAGAAGCGCCATGAACATCAGCAGATCTAGGATATCGTCCCAGAGAAGCAAATCATTAGTTATTAAAATATTTTATTGTCAGATTCATTTACTTCCAGAAAATGGAGAGATCACCGTAGGATTTTTTTTCTCTGGTGTTTAAAGAATTCATTTGTTTTGCAACTTGATGAGACAGATGGACAAGGAGGTGCTCTTTGCTCTACTTTGCCCAGGTATGTTTCTTTTTTAAAAATAATAATTTAAAGATTACAATGTACAACAGTACAAATTAATACAAACAACAGAAAAGCAATAGAAAGGAAAGAAAAATAAGTATATAGCAGAGAAAGAAAAGAGAAATGTATAAAAAAGTGATTGCCTCTTTCATTCACATATAGACAATTTTAATAACCCAGGAACCCAGGCTGGGTAATTTTAGGCCAATCACCAGGAGACCGTGAGTTTAGTCCCGCCTTAGGCATGACAGCCAGCTGGGTGATTGTGATCCAGTCACTCATTCTCAGCCCAGCTCACCTCACAAGGTTGTTGTTATGGTAAAAATTAGAGGAAGGAAGAATATTAGGTATACATCATCTTGAGTTATTTATAAAAGTAATAAAGGTTGGATATAAATAGATGATAGATTAAATAGATAGATGATAGATAGATAGATAGATAGATAGATAGATAGATAGATAGATAGATAGATAGATAGATAGATACAGTGCTTTTTTTGTAAAAAACAAAAAGGTGCCGGAACTCACACACGTCATACAACCTGCCTTGCCTACCCTACAAGGTTCCATCCCAAAAAGGTGCCGGAACTCCGTTCTGGGCGTTCTATGACAAAAAAACTCCCTGGATAGATAGATGGATAGATGATAGATAGATGATAGATAGATGATAGATAGATAGATAGATAGATAGATAGATAGATAGATAGATAGATAGATAGATAGATAGATAGACAAATAAATGAACAAGAGGGAGCACATTTCCTAGGATGGCTTGCCCATCCCCTTGATCTGGTGCAACATCCAGAATTTGGGCCCATTGGTGATTCCCAAGAGATCCTTAAGAGCCCAAAATTAATGCAGCATGAGGAAGAGCCAGCATAAAATTGGAATGTATGTCTGCCCAGTCTCTCTCTCTCTCTCTTTCACACATACTGTATATAACCCCATAAATCGAGGATCCGTCAAGGGACTGCCTGGAGCTGAAGATAAGATTTATGTTTCCAGTTTTGTCATCAGCCCAGAATCCCTTCTCACCACAGGAACATCTGTTTCTCTTTCCTTGTCCTGTCCATGGATTTCAGAGATCTAGGAGAGAAGGCACAGCAAAATCACAGGACCTCACTTGGGTGGCATTTTTTGTACCTAGGTATTGTTTTTTCTTTTAATTTAATTATTGTGTGCTGCCCAGAGTCCCTTTTGGTGAGACGGGAAGCTCTAGAAATGTTATAAATAAATAAATAAATAAATAAATAGATGGATGGATGGATAGATGGATGAATGAATAAAAAAAAATGGTGGCTGTTCCCCGAACCCATATTGTCCATCCCAGTGTGGCCACCTCACAACAAGAGGAGGGCTCCATTTTGAGGTGGGCTGTCAGGTTTGCAGGAGGCCTCACCTCCAACAACACTTTTCTCCTCAGGTTTTCCTTCAAAGGGTTTTTGAAAATGGCAAAATCTGGAGATAGCAAACGGACCATCTTAATTAAAGAGAAGAATTTACATTCTTCAGTTTCCACATGGAAACCATTTCTGGACTTTGTGCTCAAAATGGAAAAGAAAGAAAGAAAGAAAGAAAGAAAGAAAGAAAGAAAGAAAGAAAGAAAGAAAGAAAGAAAGAAAGAAAGAAAGAAAGAAAGAAAGGTTGATTTTAGGTTTTGACAACTAGATTGACTTTGTTGTTATAAAAATGGTCAGAAATAATTACTAGAAATATAAAACCAAAGGTTGGTTTACCTTTCTTGTACACTGCTGCACTGAAAAGGATCAGAATTCACTATCTTTTTTCCCCTTTTCCTTACTTTTTGCACTCTTCCCTCCCCCCCTTGACTTTTGTTTCTATTTGTCCTTTATTTCATAATAAACTTTAATAAACTTCTGCAAAGCAGAAAAGAGATTTTCCCAGAAGATCATATATCCAGGGATTCCCTTGCATTTTAAATTGGCATTTTAAGATAGGGATCATGTCCATAGCTGATACTTGAGAGCAGTACAATCCTAGATTATATGTCTTAATATGCAAATTCTAGGAATTCCAAAAGTCAATTCTTAGCAAATATACTACAGCCCTGCCGATTGCTTCTTCCCATCATCCTTCTTATCCCAAACGAGAAAATGTTATATCCCATAAATTTTTTGGCATTTAAGAGAAATTTGAGAGTCATCATTTTCAGACAGAGTTAGTTCTCAGCACAAAATCCTTTCCCAAACTCACTTCAAAGACTTCAAATGTCTACTTAAAAAAAAAAATTCTACATGGTGTAAAACTGATATATAAACACAGAAATCTATAAATAAGAAAACTCATTCCTTGAATTCCATGGTGACAGTTGTATATTGGAATTACCAGTTACAGTCTGATTTTAGTTGGAGGTCCTAAACATCAATCACGTTAAGCATTACAGGGCATTGGAGTTATAAATATGGTTAATATCTATAAAATAGTAAAGCAAGTTATATATGGCAGTGTTAACCTTTGGCTACCCTTCTGTGAGTTCAGGAAAAGAAGTGTTGGATAACAAATTAAAGCTACAAGTAAGCTTTCCAATAAGTTTAGCTTATAAAATAACAACAATAATTTTAAACAATAAGATAGACTACTTCTATTCAAGAGACCAACTCTGACTTCCAATAATTCATGTTAAGGCAATTTTTCCCAATTTTATACCTGTCTCATATCAAACTGATTGAGCTTTTGGTATGTATGTATGCATGCATGTATGTATATATGTATTGTACACAAATAATTCTCAATTTATGACCATAACGGAACCTGGCCCTTATGATCATAAATCATGATGGTTGTAAAATGGGTCACCCTGTGACTGGAGCTGATTTTATGACCTTTTTTGTGATGAATGTCGTAAAGTAAACCCATTGTTCACCGTGGGGCAGTTTTTCTCCAGAAACAGGAATTAAATGCCAGTTTCCAGTGAAAATGTTGTAAATTACTGCAATTTGAATAATGGGAACATATTTAAACTCTGCAGGTCACTTTGTTCATTTCAATTATTGTACTGAACCATGGCTTACTTCATAATGGGTTGCATAAATGTAGGTTTTATACTTTGTGAAACCATAAAGGTAATTGGGTGGGGTAGTATCATCCGAATCATGTCATGGATTTAATATGGGGGTCAAATTATTCTCCAGAGCATCAGAGGGCAAGAAAGGAAACAATGGTTGGAAACTGATCAAAGAGAGAAGCAACCTGGAATAAAAGAGAAAGTTCCTAAGAGTGAGGACAATTAACCAGTAGAACAGCTTGGCTCCAGAAACCGTGGGCACTCCATCACTGGAGGTTTTTAAGAAGAGACTGGACAGTCACTTGTCTGAGATGGTAGAGGGCAGTGATGACGAACCTTTTAGAGACCGAGTGCCCAAAAACTGGCCCTGCCCCCACTCCACCCCCTGCCCCGCCCCCACCCCGCCTGCCTGCAGGGCCACTCACCACCTCCAGGGCCCGCCACAGATCGCCCAGGCAGCCCAGCAGCACCATTGTGGCCACGCCTTCTGCCCGCGCCCCGCAGCATCAACTGTATGCGATGGGGTGTGAGTGCAGAGTCTTGTCTATGTTGCCTGGCTGCCATGTCCTTGGCTGCGCTGCCAAGGGCCATGCTCAGGGGCGACTCTCCTCCAGGGGGGTTGCCGGTGAGAAGGGGGTCACAGGAGGAGGCAAGGCTGGGGCAACGGCATGTGTGCCCACAGAGAGGGCTCTGAGTGCCGCCTCTGGCACGCATGCCATAGGTACGCCACCACTGGTATAGGTTTTCCTGCTCGAGCAGAGGGCTGGACTAGAAGACCTCCAAGGTCCTTTCCAGCTTCTATTCTATTCTATTCTATTCTGTTCTGTTCTGTTCTGTTCTGTTCTGTTCTGTTCTATTCTATTCTATTCTATTCTAGTCTAGTCTAGTCTAGTCTAGTCAAGTCAAGTCAAGTCTAATGTGGACTGTTGGATTGCTCTGATTCATGTGTTTCAATCTGGTTTGGAAAGTTAGATCTGTTCCATGTTCAGAATTGATCTGGAGAGAAAAAGGTTTAGCATCTGATTTGTTGAATGATTTCACAAGCAGTCAATGATTCAGCTGGATTTTTTTCATTCTATTTGTAAAGTTGATTTGATTTTGTGCCTTTTTTGAACTGCCTTTGAATTAAATCTCCAATCTGAAATTTACACAGTCCTGCAAATACAAGATTTAGGGCCTTGAATTGAATTGTTGTGACTTATTCAGGAAAATCTGGCCTAACAGAAACCATGGTTTAGCATGCTGTCTAAACTCCTTATCACTGATCTTGTTAAAAGGAATTACAGCAGCCAAGTTAATAGGGAAACAATTAAGTTACATGTTTATTAGATACAATACAGTTTCTCATGGATTAAAGAGAACGTGGCTTCTTATCCAACAACACATGATTTCACACATCACTTTAACTATCATTTGATTAGTGTGGTCTTGTCTTAGTGTATTGTGGAAAACACCATTGTGGATTATGCACGATCATTTGTTGCTTAATGATAAATGCTTCTCTTAGTTTATAGAACATCAGCTGACAGTGATGAAAAATGACACTACAGTTTTCTGCCATTTTGAAGTGGGAAACCTATGAACATTGTGATATGAACCCTAAAATTGGCACAATCAGACTTAAAACATGAGACCGTTCCCTCTATGCCATCAAACAACACTACTCTCAGGTGAGACATGGACTCCACAATCTTCCACAAGGAGACAAGTTATGTTGTGATAATGTGCAAGTGACACATCCCTTGGACACTGAGCCACCCAAAAACTTCTAAGGAAGGTCTCTGCCCATCAAAGTTTGTTGATCCCTTGCTTAATGGAATGTGTGAGCTTAAGGTTAACCAAACAGATCACATAGATCCAACAAAATCAGTTCCAGGAGCCCAGTGCCCCCCCCAAAATATGGAGTCCCACGAACAGAATCAGGATGGGTTATGCCAGAACTAAGCAAAACTCTTTAAGTGGGAATGGCCGACAGCACTTTGTACTCTTCCCAGAGTGCAAAGAAGAGTAACAAAAATGAATAGGCGTCTGGAGGCTAAAACATACAAAAATAGTTGCAGGAAGTGGGTCTGTCTAATCTAATGAAAAGAAGGACTAGGGGAGACATGATAACAGTGTTCTACTATTTGGGGTGTTCCAACAAAGATGAGGGGGTCAACCTATTTTCCAAATCACCAAAAGGAAGAACAAGAAACAATGGATGGAAACTAACCAAGGAGAGAAGCAATCTAGAATTGAGGAGATATTTCCTAATGGTGAGAGCAATCAACCAATGGAACAGCTTGGCTTCAGAGGTTGTGGATGCTCCATCACTGGAGGCATTCAAAAAGAAATTGGACACCCATTTATCTGAAATAGTATAGAATAGGCATGTCAAACTCATGACATCACATGATGTCGCATGACGTATTGCGACTTTTTCCCCATTGCCGGCAATGGGATGGGTGCAGTTTCGGAATGACGCATCCGGCCTGCGGGCCGGCAGTTTGACATGCCTGGTATAGAATCTCCTGCTTGAGCATGAGGTTGGACTAGAAGCAGTGGTGGGATTCAGCCAGTTCGCCCCACTTTGGCAGAACCGGTAGCTAATTTTTTGTTGCCCAGGCCCAGAATGGACTTCCAGAAGCTGCATCCACACAGAGAACCGGTTGTTCACATATTTGAACCCCACCACTGACTAGAAGACCTTCAAAGTCCCTTCCAATTCTATTATTCTATGTTCTAACTGAATTTAGCCCACAGTGTGACTATGATGCACCAGAACAAATGATAACACATAGAGTTCCAGAATATCCTGTCAGGAAATTTTAAGGCACCTAGGATAAACTTATCATGGCCACACCAGGGCAGTTAGATATTTAACTTGCTTAGATATTGAACTATACCATCTATCCTATTGCAACTCTATGGTGCCATATTATGGTGATTTTATCTTGGTTTTACCCTAATTTAATATTTTATCTTGTCTATTGTATTTGTGTTTGTATGTATAATGTGTTTTATTAGTGTTGTATATTAGTGATTGCATGATCTCTGTAGATGCCATACACGAAATAAAATAAATGAGCTTAACCAATGGTGGCTAAGCAAGCTATTGCTTAGAATGCATAATGCAGCTGATATATGGTGCATAGCTGATTCATACAAGACCATGTTACAACTAAATACCATTTTGTTAAAAGTCACTATTTATACTTAATGTTCCTTGTCTTTCCCATTACCCTCCTTTTTCTACCCTTTCTTGTTTTGCTCACCAGCTGTATATACAGATCATATTTTCTCAGGGGTATAATCCAGCATCTGTAACCCACAAAACTTAAAACAATAAAGCATTACTTTTTTTAAGGTGCCACAAGACTGTTGATTTTGTAGTATGAGACTAAAACCGTTGAAAACATCTTTTGCTTTCTCAACAACTGGTTCACGCAACAAGCTAAACCTGGAACAACACACCACAATAGTTGAGCTCACCCAGCGTGCTAACCCCAAGAAAATCAACCCATTGTTGGAGGTGCAAATCTAATAGCGTTGATTCTTTGGTCTCCAAATTTCTAAGTCTAGCATCGTAAGCCTTCCTCCAAACTTGTTCTTAATATTCCTGATAAAAACCTGATTTGTTTGCCATTGCTTCAGATGGATTCATGCTTTGGAAATGTACAAACACATGTCTGGATTCTCACAGTATCTGAAACTGCAAACTATTTAAACCCACTCTGGGGTCCTTGATACTTGCTGAGCTTGGCTGTTTTCTTACAGGCATTTGATTACCCATGTGAGTAACATCATCAGTGCTAAAAAGTAGTATATATATAAATGGCTAGCCCTGACATTGTTGGGAGGGAATGTGCTTGGTAGTTCCACACCTGGATAGTTCCATCCCACTACCACTAACAGGGCAAGATACTTGTATATAAACAGGCAACAAACCCCACTCCCTTCTAGCACTGATGATGTTAACTAGCTGGGTAATGAAATGTCTGGGAGAAAACCACCAAGTTCAGAGAGCACCAAGGACCCCACAGGTCAACCCTGAGCTACAATTATTCTCTTCTATTGGCATTTAACCCTAGTTTAGCTTAGCATGCTGTATGAACCCAGCCAATGGATGCCCTTTTAACACCACCCTTGACTGTCCTGGGGAACCAGATGCTGCAGCAGACGAATTTAGGGGTCAAGAGCAATTCAGTGGTGAAAAGTCCATTTAATCTCTTCCAGAATGACCATCAAAAATGTAACTGCTACCTAAATATTAATTTACAGATGCTCCTGATCTGAAATACTGAGCAGAAAGTGAAATATTGAGCAGAAAGTCTGAAACATTGAGCAAATATATAAATATATTTATACCGGGAGCATCGGTAAATACCAGCTTACAGAGCAATCCAGCATAACATTTTCAGCAAAAGGTTACAACTCTATTACAGATGGATTCTCTGATCAGATGGATGGTTGTACTTCCTCCAGCTAAGGATGTGGTGCAGACTGTGAAATGGGAAAGGCTGAAAACATGTTCTGGGTCAGAAGCTGAGCAAAGAGTTCATTTTTCCTTATCTAGGATGCTGGCTGAGGCTGGAGATCAGACTTTGGTGAGGCTGCTTTGGTGGACTCTTGATAGAGAACAGTTTCCCAAAAAGGAGGTTGCATGTGAAGATAGTGTAGGCGATACCACGCTACGTCTTGCCTTATGATAAGAAGGGATGATTAAAGAACACAGCGCTCCTTTTATGCATCGCAATATCTCTGAATCTGCATCTCAACACAGTTCACAGCCTTAGTGCTTCCTACTGACCTCCGTAACAGGGATCAGTTCACTTTCCTACCAGACTGCGATGTCATACAACACTCCAGGTTTGATTTAAAAATAAAATAAAATAAAACAGTAGGGAAATGGCCTAGATCTACTGAAATCTCCTGTTGTCGGGAATGTAGATTCGCGATGCAAAGGAAACAGTTTTATACGACATCTTGTGTTCATTTGCAGGCAAAGATTTTATGGGTGAATGGAGGAAGTTTGAAAGAGACTAAATCAAAAGCAAAATGAGGCTGCAAAAAGAAACCTGGGCCCTTCTTGATCTTTTTAAAATGAATTCTTCACAATATGGCATCATGGTAACACATCTTTGGAGAATTTCTGCCATAAAATGTTGAAGCATAAAATGCACCTTTTAATTTGAGCAGTGCTACACTTTGAAGCAAATTAAGTATAAATATACGTTTGGCTATGTTGTGAGCTGGCGTATGGAGGCCTCATCCTCCTCAACTTTTGAAGGTTTTGTTTTATTTTTTTTTTTAATCTTGAAAAGCATGTATTTTTCAGCTTTACTTTCTCACCCTTTTGAACACGTGTAACGTTCCTGGGTGAGGTATGATTGCCGCAATCCTGAGTGGCATTTCTCCAGAGACTTTAGCTGAAAGTAGTGAACGGTAAGAATCCTGCCCTAGAATGCAGTGAGCCTAAAAGAAGTTAACAACCAGAACAGCACAGAAAAGAAGCCCCTCCTGCACCATTCAGACAGGTGCCCAAATATTTATATGTGGCAAAATTGCATTCCAAGAATGTATACTTGGAAAAGTTTCATACAAAAATTGTATAGGTTAAGGGAAGGATAGTGCTCAAATGAGTAAGGCCTGAGCCCAATGTTCATATTCCCAGTCTACCTGGGAAGAGAGGGAGGGAGGGAGGAAAAAAGGAAGGAAGGAAGGAAGGAAGGAATAAGGAAGGAAGGGGAAGCGGAGGGAGGGAAAGGGAGAAGGAGGGAGGGATGGAAGGACGGAGGAATGGAGAAAGAAAGGAAGGATGGAAGGGGAAGGGAAGAAAGGGAAAGGGCGGAGGGAGGGAGAGAGGGAGGAAGGAAGGGGAAGCAGAGGGAGGAAAAAGGAGAAGGAGGGAGGGATGGAAGGATGGAGGAAGGAAGGGGGGAAGGAGAGGGAGGGAAAGGGAGGAGGGAGGAAGGAAGGGTAGAAGGAAGGGTGGAAGGAAGGAAGGAAGGGAGGGAGGGAGGAAGGAGAGGGGGAGGGAAAAGGATAAGGAGGGAGGGATGGAGGGACAGAGGGAGGGAGGGAGGGGAAAGGGATGGAGGGAAAGGAAGAAGGAGAGAGGGAAAGGGAGAAGGAAGGAAGGAAGGAAGGAAGGGAGGGAGGAAAGAAGGAAGGAAGGAAGGAAGGAAGGAAGGAAGGAAGGAAGGAAGGAAGGAAGGAAGGAAGGGGAAGCGGAGAGAGGGAAAGGGAGAAGGAGGGAGGAATGGAGGGACAGAGGAATGGAGAAAGAAAGGAAGGATGGAAGCGGAAAGGGGAGGAAGGGAAAGGGCGGAGGGAGGGAGGGAGGAAGGAAGGAGAAGCAGAGGGAGGAAAAGGGAGAAGGAGGGAGGGATGGAAGGATGGAGGAAGGAAGGGGGGAAGGAGAGGGAGGGAAAGGGAAGAGGGAGGAAGGAAGGGTAGAAGGAAGAGTGGAAGGAAGGGAGGGAGGGAGGGAGGGAGGGACGAAGGGGAGAGGGGGAGGGAAAAGGATAAGGAGGGAGGGATGGAGGGACGGAGGGGAGGGAGGGAGGGGAAAGGGAGGGAAGGAAAGGGAGAAGGAGAGAGGGAAAGGGAGAAGGAAGGAAGGGAGGGAGGGGAGAGGGGGAGGGAAAAGAATAAGGAGGGAGGGATGGAGGGACGGAGGGATGGAGGGAGGGAGGGAGGGGAAAGGGAGAAGGAGGGAGGGAAAGGGAGAAGGAAGGAAGGAAGGAAGGAAGGAAGGAAGGAAGGAAGGAAGGAAGGAAGGAAGGAAGGAAGGAAGGAAGGAAAGAAAGAAGGGTATAAGGCTCTGTCTAACTCAGGCAGGGAGATCAGACTGAGATCTCCCTATTTCTGCTAGAGAGAAAAAAAGGTTTGAGCAAACAACAGGAGAAAAGGAACCATTGTCTAAGTCAGTGGTTCTCAACCTTTCTAATGCTGTGACCCCATAATATAGTTCCCCATGTTGTGGTGACCCCCCAACCACTTATATATCACCGGGTGCCAGGCCTGTGGCCAAAGAAAAGGGGGGAAAATGGTGGACAGCCTTCTTTGGCGACCACGGTGAAATGGTCGTTCGACCCCAAATGGGGTCCCGACCCACAGGTTGAGAACCACTGGTCTAAGTCTTTGATAAACAAAAATCTCAGCATCTACACTCTCGGAGGAGAGCCCGGTGAGTCCACGGTAGCAAAAAGGCAGAAGGAATCTGCTAGCACCGTTTCTAACTAGGACATTTTATTAAAAGCCATAAGCTTTTGTGAGCTGCAGCTGATGAAAGTTCAGGCCTTTTAATAAAATATGCTGGCTGGGAAAGGTACTAAGTGACTCCTTGTAAAAATTTACAGAAAGTTGGAAATGCTTACCAGGAAGCAAGCAGAGGACTTTAGCTTTAGTCATTGGGTCCTCTTAAAGAGGTAGCAACTCTAGCTAGGGATTATGTGTTAATGCCTGATTCCAAGTGTTTAAAGTCTAATGTTAGGTCTTGGATATCTTCAGTAAATTGAGAGTGTTCGGCCAATTTGGACCCCCTACAGCTGAGTTCCTTCAAATCCAGGGCAAACCATGACTGAAATTATCCATTATACTTTTTTCTAAGGGAGAGCCTTTTAAGATGCGATCTGTGGGTTTAACAGCTCTACCTTTTAAATCTCTTTGCACTGTCTAATTTTTTTTTTACATTTTCCTTCTTTTTATAGTAGCCGATGATTCTATTTATGTCTTATGAAATCCATCTATCTCCTAAAGGGTGGGAGGTAGGTTTCCTTATTCATATATCTAAAGCTACAGAGCAGGACAGTGGAACTATAGAATTCCTTTCATTTTTATCTCCTTTTCCCCCCCTTTTTTTACATGCAAGTAAAGCTGCTTGGTTTTGTGTCTCTCGGGATTGGGGTCAGAGAGAAGATGGAAATACTGTCAGCTGAAGAAAGTGTGGTGGCCCCAAACATGTAAGGAACGGTTGCTGGAATTGGGTATGTTTAGTTTAATGAAGAGAAGGACGAGGGGGGAATGATAGCAGTCTTCCAATATCTCAGGGGCTGCCCCAAAGAAGAGGGAGTCAAGCTCTTCTCCAAACTCCCTGAAGGCAGGACAAAAAGCAGTGGATGGGAACTGATCAAGGAAAGAAGCAACCTAGAACTAAGGAGGAATTTTCCTGACAGTTAAAACATTTAATCAGTGGAACGACTTGCCTCCAGAAGTGGTGAATGCTCCAACACTCTAGGTTTTTAAGAAGAGATTGGACAACCATTTGTCTGAAATGGTATGGGGTTTCGTGCCTAAGCGGGGGGGTTGGACTAGAAGGCCTCCAAGGTCCCTTCCAACATTACTACAACTACTACTGTCAACGCCGCTAACATTGGATATTTCTTGCTTTGATGACATATGGAGATGCAGCCATTTTCCTTATGTTTTACTCTTAGAATTAGAGTTGGAATTAGATGATACTGGGGAGGGAGGAGGAGGAATGTGCATGGGAGTTTAGTTAGACATAACAATATTGTAACTAGGGTGAGAACCAATGTTTTTTGAAATAAGAGTTGATAAGAAATGACGAGTGAAGAACTGGAGGGAAGGCCTGCGTTTCAAACTAATTGGAGAATGTGATTTATGACTGTTAATTAGAGGAGGGAATTGTGCTTTGATACCATGTGCTCAGGAGAGGAGAATTGAGATTTTGGCTTTGCCTATGTAGGTGCCAATGCTATGCTACTTGAATAAAGATTCTGTAAAGTAAACAATGCCTCAAAGTTCTTTGAAGAGTTTCATCTGTCAGAACCATGACACTACTACTACTACTACTACTACTACTACTACTACTACTACTATATCAAGCTTCTACATCAAGTAGTAGATGGAACTAGTAGTGTTTCTCAACCTTGGCAATTTTAAGATCTGTGAACTTCAACTTGCAGAATGCCAGCTGGCTGGCTGCGGAATTCTGGGAGTTAAGGTCCATGCATCTTAAAGTTGTCAAGCATGAGAAACACTGATAGAATGTATGTACAGACCAAATGAATTCTGGGAAAAGAGTTTGAGGCCTTCAACCTTTCATCTTGCAGGTCTGCCTTGTTGCTATAGTTGCATCTTTAAAAGTATTTTCAGGATAGCTTCTCTGTTTACAGTGGGGGAAGTACAATGTCAAATTCCATATGGAAGGAAAACTGCTAACAACTACGTTCATTGATTGTACAATATATAGAGATAATTTTTGTTTTAGTTTGTAAAAATGGATGGAATTAAATGTTAAAAATATACAACTATTTCCCCTACTGCAGTCCTCACCAAGGTCATCATTGTGTACCATCAAAAGGTATATACCAATTTGCATCAGTTAAGGTTAATGTGTAAAATGCATGAAAATCAAATTCATAAAAAAGCAAAATGTGTTATGAAAAGGACGTAAACCTTGAAAAATCTATCTGAAAAGAACAACCGAAGAACAACAATAAAGCAGGATGCTTTGCAGTCAATTTATATATTGACTATTTTATTCCACTAGTACTGCTTGTCCTTGATGAATAACCACAACTGAGCCCAAAATTTCTGTTACTAAGCAGGACTGTTGTTAAGGGAGCTTTGCCCCATTTTACGAACTTTCTTGCCACACTTGTTAACCGAATGACTGCAGTTGTTAAGTTAGTATCATGGTTGTTAAGTGACTCTGCCTTCTCTATTGACTTTGCTTGTCAGAAGGTCACAAAAAGTGATCATATGATCCCAGGACACTGCAACCGTCATAAGTACAAGCCAGTTACCAAGCGTCCGAATTTTGATCATGTGACCACCGGGACGCTACAGTGGTTGTAAATGTGAAAAAAGGTCATAAGTCACTTTTGTTTGATGCTGTTGTAACTTCAAATGGTCAATAAAAGAATGTAAGTCGAGGATTACCTGTAAATACAATTCCATTATCTGCAATATTTGGTTGACTGTTTTCACCTGGTTGAACACAACTTGTGCCACCTGTGAATTTATAGCCTCTTTTAGAGGAAAATTGATAAAATGCCTCTTTCCATGCTCTTCTTTATTAAAGCCCTGTGGAAAAGTTAACCTTAGTGTGATCTTCCATCCCTGCTCTTCTAGCAACGTTTAAGTAATTTTGTAATAAAAATGGATTTTTAAAGTTCCATTTAATGGAATAAAAATGTAGTGAAGTACAAATAAAAAATGTAATACAATATAAATAAAAATGCAATAAAATTATAAAATATATAATGCCGTGAAAAATGTAATACTATATAAAAAATGTAATAAAATTATAAAATATAGAAGGCGGTGAGAAATGTAACCGTATAAATAAAAATGTAATAAATATGGAATTTTCTCCAGAAGCTGCTTATGGAGGAAACAGAATCTCAAAAAGGATCTGAAATGAAAGCAGTGTATTGTAGCTCCTTTCATCATGCTATTTTTTTTTTTTTTTTTGGTAGGGGATCAAAAAATCCAAATCGCATCCAGATTCATATTTTTAAAGCCCTGCCCTCTTTTATGTTGGTTGCGCGCATGGGTCTAGTATTAAATCAATAAGGTAGAAAACCAGGAGACTGAGAGTTCTGGTCTTGCCTTAGGCATGAAAGACAGCTGGGTGACTTTGAGCCAATCACCAGGAGACTGTGAGTTCTAGTCCTGCCTTAGGCACAAAAGCCAAGTAGGTGACTTTGAGCCAATTACTACAAAACGGTGAGTTTTAGTCTCATCTAAAGCCTGAAAGTTGGCTGAGGAATTTTGAGTCAATCATTCTCTGTCAGCCCAAGCCAACTTGCAGGGTTGTTTCTGTGGAGAAAATAGGATGAAGAATGAATCTTACTTATTAAAAAAGAAAATCTAGAATCTAAATAAAATAAAAGGAAAATATATTAGTGGTGGAAGCACAGCCACCATCACAACTTTTTCAACATCCCTGGTCTGCAATTTGTTTCCCTCTGGCCTGACTCCCAATTTTCTTCACAGCTACCTTTGACCCTTAGTCGTGATGCTTAGAAAACAGCAATAGCAATAGCAGATTTATATACCACTTCACAGTGCTTTACATCCCTCTCTAAGCGGTTTACAGAGTCAGCTTATTGGCCCCAACAATCTGGATCCTCATTTTACCGACCTCGGATGGATGGAAGGCTGAGTCAACCTTGAGCCGGTAAAAATCAAACTGCTGGCAGTCGGCAGAATTAGCCTGCAATACTGCATTCTAACCACTGTGCCCACCATAGGTCTAAATCAGTGGTTCTCAACCTTTTTAATGCCGCGACCCCCAACTGGTCATAAGTCGAGGACTACTCAACCAGTCATAAGTCGAGGACTACTCAACTGATGCAGCACCGTTTGCAGAATGGGACTTTTGGTGGGCTCAGCAGGGCAGAGACAGCCTGGACAATTCCTATTGGCTTTTGAAAGCCAATAGAATTAGACTCTATTCAAGAGAGTCTATTCTATTGGCTTTCAAAAGCCAATAGAATAAAAGGGAGTAGCACAGCTAAGGAAAAGGGGAAAAAAATGGCGGACTGCGTTGTTTGGCGACCTCCATGAAATGGTCGTTCGACCCCAAATGGGGTCCCGACCCACAGGTTGAGAACCACTGCTCTAAATGCAAGAATCAAAATCAAACGTGTTTAAAAATGTTGTGTAGCATCTTCTCCTCTTGGGTCATTTATTCCGGTCTTCCCATAGATGCTTCTCCTCCCCATTTTCTTTGTGTGATAGCTGTGGCATGCAAATTGATCCTGATATCAGCTTGGATAGAATATTCCCCCCCCCCCCTTAGGAATAAAAAAGAAAAGAAAGAAAGATGGAATCTGGCATGCTGCCAACCATACTTGGTGTTGTCAAACATTCTGGCAAGCTGTGTTTCTAATTTAGACTCTAGCAATGCCTTTACTAGGAAAGCAGAAGCAGGCAGGGGAACAAAACCTTTTGCTTCACACATGGCAGCAAGGAAAATGGCTTTTTAAGACATCTGGAGATTATATGCAGATGGAAGGGATGTTAAGAGCTGGGCACAGACTCTCCAATGTAGCGAAAAGTTAGAGCTCTTTGCAAACTGCCAACTCACAGATCTTTCTCCCATGAAACCACAGTTTTCTCTGTCCCTTTCACCTGCTTGAGAGGTCTAGGACAATTCGCCATGGCCTACTCTCCACACCCAACTCTCCATGGCCATCTTGCTGGGGGACAACTCTCCACATCCAACTTTTCACGGGACAACTTGCCACGGGACAATTCAACACTGTACAGGTAGTCCTCGACTTACAACAGTTCTGACAGATGAAACTCTGCAAAGAACCTCGAGGCATTGTTTACCTTAAAGAATCTTTATTTGAGAAACATAGCATCGGCACTAACACAGTCGAAGCCAAAAACTGGATTCCCCTCCCCTGAGCACATAGTATCAAAGCACAATTCCCTCCTCCAATTAACAGTCATAAATCACATTCTCCAATTAGTTTGAAATGCAGGCTTTCCCTCCTGTCCTCCAGCCCGCCAATTCTTATCATCTCTTATTTCATTAACCTTAGTTCACACACTAAGTCCAGTATTATTATGTCTATCTAAACTCTCATGCACATTCCTCCCCCCCCCCCAGTATCATCTAACTCTAAAAGTAAAACATAAGAATAAAATGGCTGCATCTCTAGTTGTTGTCAAAGCAAAAAACATCCGATGTTAGCAGAGTTGACAAGTTCATTTAGTGTTCAAAATTAGAACGGCACTGGAAACATGACCGTTTTTCACACGACCGTTGAAACATCCCCATGTTCATGTGATCAAAATTCAGAGGTTTGGCAATTGACTCACATTTATGACAATTACAGTGTCCATGTGATCACTTTTTGCGACCTTCCAACAGGCAAAGTCAATGGGGAAAGCCATTGTTCACTTAACAATCGTGTTGCTAACTTAACAACTGCAGTGATTCACTTAACAAATGTGGCAAGAATGGTCATAAAATGGGGAAAAACTCACTTAACAAATGTCTCACTTAGCAACAGAAATTTTGGGCTCAATTGAGTTCGTAGGTCGAGGACTACCCATATTAATCATTTCCTTCAGTTACTTTTATTACTGGGGACCATGTTTTCGTTGAAATGATTGTAACTCTTGTATTTCTAGACTGACTTTAACTATTATTGGCCACCATTCTGTTGAAATTAATTTAACTTTTGTATTTGTTGAATTGTTCTGCGGTTAGTTGTCTCACAATAAGTTGGTCGTGACCAGTTGCCCCATTCTGTTCTTGAGAGCAAATTCTAGTATGAAGATAAAAGAAGGAAAAGGTTAACATTTGGCAATTGATAGCCTATCAAAAGAGGAAGTATGGAAGAAGATAGCTGTCAGGTCCACCATTCGTATTCTGGTGTCCTGCCATTGTGCTGAGGGGGAGGGGAATGGTGTGTTTGGGATTTGTTGACTTCTGCTGTTCGCTTGGGAATTAGGGACAGGGACTGTCTTCGGAGATGGGACGAACTCCTTCCCAGCTGGTTTTGGCCAGGTTCCAAGGCCGTCGCACCCTGAGTGTGAACTGTTACCTGCCTAGCACCTCAGCGTTCTCAAAACATCTTTTTGGGAAACTGAAAGAATCGCTTTATGCTTTGCACAGGACCTTCAGATTCTGCCTGCCTTTACTGCATCCAGTTTCTCTCAGTAAAAGTTCTTTGGATTCAACTCAATGGAGTCAAGAGTGCTACTTTCCTGAGGGCCTGGCTGGGACAGGTCTGACAATAGCCCATTACCTTTTCCTATTTCTGAGAACGAATAGGAAAGAATGAATACAGATAGTCCTCGACTTACAAGTATTTGTTTTAGTGACCATTCATAGTTACAACAGAACTGAAAAAAGTAACTTATGACCAGATCTCAGAATTTGGGTGCTTAGCAACTGGCATGCATTTAGGATGGCTGCAGCCTTCCAGGGACATGTGATCACCATTTGCAACCTACCCAGCCATCCAGGTGATTGACTTGATTTTAGGACGGCAGTTGTTAAGGGAATATTGTCATTGGTAAGAGAACCAATGATTTGCTAAACGCTGCTTTTGGGCAAAACTGTCATAAAACATGGTTACTTGACTACAGGACACTACAAACAGCCATAAATGTGGGATGGTTGCTTAGGTCCCGACATGCGGTCACATGACCACACAAGGGACCAGCCATTGGATGTTCAGACCCAGGCTGGTACACCGAAGGAGGTCTGTTGTATCTTCAAGTGGTTGCTAAGCAACTAGTTGTAAGTTGAGGACCACTTATATAAGATTTGGTGGGATCCATGCTATCCTCTGTTGCAGCCTGTACTTGGTATCTCCTCCCCACAAGATACGATTGGTGATTGCTAAAGAGCCAGTCTGGTCTAGTGGTTAAGACACCAGGCTAAAAAATGGGAAGATTGTGGGTTCAAGTCCAATCTTAGTCATAAAAACCAGCTGGGTGATCTTGGGCTCAACCCACCCTTGTGATGGTGGTCAAAATAGGAGGAGGATGGTTTTCTCTGGATAAGTTCTCTGCCTTGAGTTATTTGTAAAAAAGAATAAAGATGGAAAATAAATAAATACATAAATAATTAAAAAATATATAGTAGTAGTAGTAGTAGTAGTAAAGTTGGAAGGGACCTTGGAGGTCATCTAGTCCACCCCTTGCTCAGGTAGGAAACCCTAAACCATTTTGGACAAATGGCTGTCCAGTTTCTTCTTAAAAACTTCCAATGTTGGAGCATTCACCGCTTCTGGAGGCAGGTTGTTCCACTGGTGAATTGTTCTAACTGTCAGGAAGTTTCTCCTTAGTTCTAGGTTCTTCTGTCTTTGATCAGTTTCCATCCATTGCTTCTTGTCCCGCCTTCAGGAGAATAGCTTGACTCCCTCTTATTTTTTAGGGCAGCCCCTGAGATATTGGAAGACTGCTATCATGTCCCCCCCTCGTCCTTCTCTTCATTAAACTAGACCAAGGATAGGCAACCTTGGCTCTTTTATGACTTGTGGACTTCAATACCCAGAATTCCTGAACCAGCCATGCTGACTCAGGAATTCTGGGTCATAAAAGAGCCAAGGTTGCCTACCCCTGAACTAGACATACCCAGTTCCAGCAGCCATTCCTTATATGTCTTAGCCTCCAGTCCCCCAATCATCTTTGTTGCTCTTCTCTGTACTCTTTCTAGAGTCTCAACATCTTTTTTACATTGCGGTGATATAAAAGACTTCTACTATGAAGTTCACAGATTTGTGAGATAATTGTCTCTCAAGAAATCTGCTGTGAGAGAAATTGAAGCCATATGCCAAAAAATGTCTAATAGTAGCCCTGACACTTTGCTTTCCCCACCTCTGCCCTCCAAAAGACACTGTTGAGTTGCTGGGACATTGTTGTCACTTTTGAGAACAACAATTAAAAAAAGAGGTGACTAAGTAGTCTCTTCCCTTCTCCAATGTTTCCTAGTAACTGTGCAACAAAGTGACATCATCACATGTCACATAGGCAATTCCGAAAGAGTCCCTATATAGGAGCATCAGGTGTGAGTGTGCCTGGATCAACAAAGCTGTGCATTTCACAAAAGATAAAATACAATTTCTGCCCATCGCCACCTGGTTTGGCATTTCTAGCCTTTGGATTAGAAAATATATACATATTTATATAACATCCCTGTTGCGTCCTTGGCGGGAAAACAGACACGAGAAGCAGCTGGAGTTCTCAGTTTCTTTTATTCAGCGTTCAGCTTACAGGAAGATGGCTTCAGCCTCGCCCAAACGCCTCGCAGCCTCTTATATAGGCAACTCCCGGGTAAAAGGGTTACTTTTCCCGCGCCAGCACCCGCGCATGCGCACGGCGCTGGCGACAGCCTGTCTGGTCCCGGGCAGCTTTGCACCTGCCCGGGACTGCCTGCAAACGCCCGAGCCGTTTGCAAAGGCTCGGGACATAACACCCCTTTCCCCCGGGCTAAAACTACTACCAACATACAACATTTATTTTATATGACATTTTGCTCCCCAGTGCTCCCACTGTTTACTGGCCTTTGCCTTGCCAGCAATGTTATGTAGTCTTCTAGGTACTTAGGAGATTTCTTTGCTCTCTGTGACCTTCTTAGCTCTGGGTTACTGGCATAAGTCCCCTGACTGGAGGGAGGCGTGAGCCTGTTCTCTCTATTGTGCCCTGGTGTCTTCCAAGGACTGTGCCCCGATGCCTGGCCTGCTTGCTTGCCCACCGGGCTCGTCAGGCCAGGGCTTCTGTTGCTTTGTGACCTGGTTGACCTGCCTAGCTGTAGACCCTCGGGCCCCTTGACGTGATAGCCACTGCTGGGCGTCTCTGTAGAACCTCCTAGGTCAGTCCAAGACCTGTCAGGAGGCTGTCCATTCCCTGAACCCCATTCTGTGCTCGGGCTCGTGTGGGTTTCTGTACTTTCCAAAACTCAGGTGTTCCCTGATTTGTGCTAGGGTTGTTGTAGTCGGGACTTGGTTCCTCGACTAGCTCTGTGTATGTTTGACCCCCTGTAGGATTTGGGGTAAGGTCAGGCCAACCTTGGGAATTGTGTGCCAGCTCTCTTGCGGGGAATGATTTGTTGGGATGCCCCCGGGGATCCTCCGTGACTGGAGTGCTGTGTGACGTGTGTGGAACGTGAGTATGCCCCCGGGGTGACTCCCTGGCTGGAGTAGGCGTGAGTGCCTGTTGTGTGGGTAAGCTCCATGACTTCCTTTTCGGAGCAATTGCGGAATCTTGGGACGGGCCGTTTGTGGCTCCCTCAGTGGAGATGGGCAGTAACTCTTGCCCTTCCCTTTGCTCCAAAGGGTCCCCCTCCCCCCCTGGAAAAGACCCAGGAGTCTCAGCAGAAAAGTCTCGCCTAGAGCGAAGTTGGTCGATGTGCCGACGTAGGACACGACCGTTGTCCAGGGCAACCTCGTAGGAGAGAGGACCTGTGATCCTGGACACAGAAGCGGGGACCCATGTATGACCAGGCCCGTAATTGCGAGCCCAAACCGGGGCACCCACAAGTAGTCGTCTAGGTGCCCTAGGATGTGAGGTAGATGAAGGCAGTCTGTCCGGATGCAACCGATCAAGTCTAGTAGTAAGTTGGCGCCCCCAACGAAGTTCAGCTGGACTTCTCCCTGTAGAAGTGGACGGTGTGGTGCGATAAGAAAGGAGAAAGTCAGCCAACCTGTGATGCCAGTCCCCGTAGGTGAGTCTCTTCAAGGCGTCCTTTGCGATGCGCACCATGCGTTCCGCCATACCGTTGGTGGACGGGTGAAAAGGCGCAGACGTGGCATGACGAATCAGGTTTGCCTGTAAGAAAGCTTGGAATTCGGAGGAGGTGAATTGAGGGCCGTTGTCGGACACGATGACATCTGGCAGCCCGTGTGCAGCAAAAATCCCCTCAGTACCTGAATAGTCTTTGCAGTGGTGGTGGATGAGACAGGCACAACCTCAAGCCATTTTGAATGGCTGTCAACAAGGACCAAGAAGAACTGGCCCTGAAAGGGCCCAGCGTAGTCAATGTGCACCCTAGACCATGGGGACTGTGTTTCCTCCCATCTATGCACAGGAGCTTGGGGCATCTCTGGGCGAGATCGTTGGCAGAGGTGGCATGCGTGCACCTTAGCCTCAATATCTTTATCTAAAGCAGGCCACCACAAGTGGCTTCGTGCAAGAGCCTTCATACGGACAATGCCAGGATGACCCTCGTGGAGGGATTCTAAGACCCTAGTCCTCATTGAGGTGGGAATGACAACTCTGTTTCCCCAAAGCAGACAACCCTGAGAAAGGGACAGTTCGTTTCTTTTGGACCAGAAACTCTGAAACTCAGGACTAGGGCAGTGCTCAGGCCACCCGGACAGGACCCAGGAGCGGACACGTGAAAGTGTGTGATCTGTACCCGTTTCAGCGGTAACATCCCTGGCACTAAGAGGGAGCTCGGGCAAGGCTTGGATTGATAGAATGTTGACAGCTGGCGCGGGGTCAGCTTCTACTACTGGCAGAGGCAACCTACTGAGGCCATCAGCATGGCCCATTTCTTTCCCAGGCTTGTGGAGTAATGAAAAATCATATGCAGACAAGAAAATAGACCACCTAAGCATTCTAGGGGAAATGATGTGGGGAGTCTGCTTACGTGTGGTAAACAGTCCCAGCAGAGGCTTATGGTCAGTGAAGACCGTGAAATGCCTGCCATATAGAAAATCGTGGAATTTTTTAATTCCAGCAACAACAGCCAGAGCCTCCCTGTCTATCTGAGCGTAGTTGCGCTCGGCAGAAGACAATGTTCTGGAGTAGTATGCAATAGGAACCTGAGTTCCATCAGACCTGAGGTGACTCAGGACAGCTCCAACCCCGTAGGGGGATGCATCACAAGCGATGCACACAGGAAGAGACTCGTTGAAATGTGCAAGAACACTGTTAGAAGTGAGCAAGGCCTTGACTTCTTTAAAGCAAGCCTCATGTGCTTGTGACCACAGCCACACAGCTTGTTTGTCTAGTAGCCTGTGAAGAGGCTCAGCTACACTAGCTTTATGTGGAAGAAAAGAATTGTAGAAATTCAGGAGGCCTAGGAAGGCCTGAAGTTCGGCCTTAGACTTTGGCCTGGGTGCTTGTAAAATAGCAGTTAGTTTGGATTCAGCAGGATGAATCCCAGCAGCATCAATTTTGAATCCCAGAAATTCAGTAGAAGGCACCCCGATCTTGCATTTGTCTTTTCTGAGCTTGAGGCCTGATTCCCTGAATCTTAACAGGACAGCCCTAAGTCTTTCAGCTAGAATGTGTGTGGAGTCTCCTGCAATCAAGACATCGTCAAAGTAGGGGCAGACCCCTGGTATACCTCGTAGTGTGTTTTCCATTACGCTTTGGAAAATCCCAGGAGCGACATTTACTCCAAACTGTAGCCTTTTTACTTTAAAGGCTCCCCTGTGGGTCACAATGGTCTGAGCTATGGCAGCATCATCATCAACAGGCAGCTGTTGATATGCTTGAGCTAGGTCAAGCTTTGCAAAAACACGCCCCCCCTTGAGAGAGGCCAGGATGTGACTGACCACAGGAACAGGATAGGCATGTTGCTGCAATGCCTTATTGAGTGTGCATTTGTAATCAGCACAAATGCGAATGTCCCCATTTGCCTTTAGAGGCGTGACAATGGGGGTCTCCCACGGGCTGGAATCAACAGGTTCTAGGATTCCCTGTTGGATTAGTTTGTCTAGTTCAGTGTCAATCTTACTTTTTAAAGCAAAAGGGACCCTTCTTGCTTTAATCCTAATGGGAGTGACAGTGGGGTCTAGCTTTAAGGACACAGGTGGTCCTTTGAATGTGCCCAGCTGGGGGCTGAAAACATCTGCAAATTCTTTGCAGACTTCCTGTAGGTCGAGTGTTTGTAAGCTGTTGAGTCCTGTGACGTGTATCCCCAGGGCCTCAAACCAATCGAGTCCTATGAGACTCGTTCGTTCACCCCCTACTACTAATAAGTCTAGTGGACCTTCAAAACTCTTGTATTGCACGTTAAGGGTGGCCTCCCCCTTAACACACACTCTTGAGTTCTGAAAATCTGTTAATACAATATCAGAAGGCCTTAACTTGGCCTTAGACCCACTACTGGAACAAATCTTCCTAAATGTATGCAATGAAATGATGGACAGGGCAGACCCTGTGTCTAGTTCCATAGATAATGGAACCCCTTGTAGCTTCACGTTGAGTGACAGCTTTTTCTTCATGGGCTTGTGTGTGCCTGTTCTACAGATGCTTCTTCGCGAAGCGCAAAAACCTACCCTATTCTGGCTGGGGAATCTGGTACCTTCAGGCGTTCTTCTTGGGGTTGTGCCTTTCGTCGGCTCAGACACACAGCTGCAATATGCCCTTGTTTGCCGCATGCCCGGCAGGTAGCGGAGCGGAACTTGCAGTCGGTTCTCCTGTGGCGACCTCCACAGCCGATGCACTTGAGCAGAGCCGAAGAGCTTCCCTTCTGGTTCTCTTCCTTCGCGGGGTGTAGACGGTCGACTTCCTCGTCCGGATCCTCCTCGGAGTTTCGTCGGACGTCTTCCTGGTGCACGGACGCACCCTCTGCACTGTTTCTGATCGGCCGCATGTTTTTGATGGCGCTGCCTGCTGCTTCTTCTGCGGTGACTTCCCTTAAGGCGTCTTGGAAGGATAATTCTTCCTTGGCAAAAAGTCTCTGTTGTAGCTCTCGATGCCTTAGCCCGCACACGAATCGGTCCCTCAGTCGTTCCTCGAGGTCCTTGAACTCGCAGGGCTTGGCGGCCTTCCGTAGCGCGGCGATGTATTCCTTGGCTGTTTCACCGGACCGTTGATCCCTCTGCTCGAAGGTGTGGCGCCATGAGATAACGGACACCTTGGGGTGGAAGTGCTCTTTCAGCAGCTTCTTCAGGTCTGCGTAGCTTACAGACTCTACTGGAACAGGTGCTGCAAGATTTTCTGCGATTTCGAAGGCGTCTTGGCCGCAAACGCAAAGCAGGGTGGCGGCCTTCAAGCTATCTTCCCTCACTTGGTTTGCCTTGAAGTAGTTCTCCATTCTGGATACGTAGGACTCCCACCGCTCTGGATGTGAGACGTCGAATTCCGAAAGCCTTCCGATTTTCGCCATCTTCGGATCTTCAGGAGACGGGTCTATCAGCCAGCCTACCCCCGAATGCGCACCGGATTGGCGGGTAGCTGCCGAGTCGACGCCGTTCCTCTTCCGCCGCTCAGGACTCCTTGGGTAAGCTTACACTTCTTCCTTTCCAGGTAGTGCAAGGTATCCCACCTTCGTCGCCAGTGTTGCGTCCTTGGCGGGAAAACAGACACGAGAAGCAGCTGGAGTTCTCAGTTTCTTTTATTCAGCGTTCAGCTTACAAGAAGATGGCTTCAGCCTCGCCCAAACGCCTCGCAGCCTCTTATATAGGCAACTCCCGGGTAAAATGGGTTACTTTTCCCGCGCCAGCACCCGCGCATGCGCACGGCGCTGGCGACAGCCTGTCTGGTCCCGGGCAGCTTTGCACCTGCCGGGACTGCCTGCAAACGCCCGAGCCGTTTGCAAAGGCTCGGGACATAACAATCCCATACTTGGAAACTACTCTACTAATATGTACAGTACAGGTAGTCCTCAATTTACAATCATTCGTTTGGTAAATGTTCAAAGTTACAATGGCACTGAAAAATAACAACGGCAACAATAATAATAATAAACCATTTTTCACAGTTAGGATTGCTGCAGCATCCCCAGGGTCATGTGATCCACGATTCAGACACTTGGCCACTGACTCATAATTATGACAGGTTGCAGTGTCACGTGATCCCCTTTTGCGATCTTCTGACAAGCAAAGTCAATGGGGAAAAGCCAGATTCACTTAATAACCCTGTTACCCGCTTAACAACTATAGTGGTTCACACAACAACTGTGCCCAGCAAGATCATAACGTGGGGAAAAACTCACAACTGTCTCGCTTAGCCATGGAAATTTGGGGCTCAATTGCTGTCTTAAGGCGAGGACTACCGTAAAGCGAAGGAGGTTTTTGAGAAACCATTCCTTCTTCTAGCTACAAATTTCTGAGAAATGTCCCACGGCTATTCCAATCCATTTAGCCAGCTTTTGCATCCAGACTTGACATTTGCTAGGTTTCTCTACAATTTTGCCACATGAGGGGGATTGAAAATTGTATCAGCCTTTCCTATTTCATAAATATTATTTGTGTTACAATCCCCACTTATTCCCCCTAAGCAGGTCAGTATCCCTAATGCAGATACAGACTGAGGAATGGAAGCTGAGAACTTTTGCTTAAGACCTCCAACTGAGTTCACAATACAGAAGGGATTTGGACCAGAAAGCTGGTTGTGTTTCTCAGCTTGATTTCTTTGTGGCTTTCAAGCAAACAAGAAAACAATTATCCCATGGGGAAAATAACCATCAGGGGCTGGGAGCAAGCGTGCTAACAGCTGGAAACCAGGACAGGAGGTGCCAGAAACCACATCACTCTGTGGTAGCTGCTGATTCTAGCATGTCCTGTTACAAGACATTAAATGTCAGCATGTAAATCAAAATCCCAACCAAGGAAACTGACTCCTATCCTATTGTTTCTTAAAAGCATCTCTCTCTCTCTCTCTCTCTCTCTCTCTCTCTCTCTCTCTCTCTCTCTCTCTCTCTCTCTCTCTCTCTCTCTCTCTCTCTCTCTCTCTCTCTGCATGTATGAATTAAAGGAAACCCAACTGATTAAGTGTTGGAGAGACTTGCCCAGGCAGACAGCAGCCAAACTAGCAACATAAAACTCAAAGTTTCTTACCTTGCCAGCCCTGTCTTGTCCCCTGTCCATCCATCTCTGCTAATGGCTGGTGTCTGGGGGTTAGCTGATCGTTCTGCACAGATGTAGGGCTATGGCTTTTGAAAAGTTGCATATGGGAGCTATTTAACCCAGAAGGCTACGAGTGATTAAAGAAAGGAAAAGAGGAGAAACCCAAACTTTTCCATGGGCAACATTCTTTGCAGAGAAGAGGGTGGGCTGAAAGGCTGAATCAAACCCAAGGAAGAAAAGGCTAGATGGAAAGCAGAAGTTACTCAAGGTGTTTGCAGGCGTCTCTTTCTTTGCTGTTCTGAATGCAATGGAGTGGAGATCCATCTGGTTTGAAAATCTGCTTTCCTGGGACAAGTTTCAGCTGGTGAACCAGACGATGCAAAGAAGGCCTCACTCTGGACTTTGGGGAACAGTTGTTCTGCAGCTCTGGTGTCCTTTCAGGAAGGAGACTTAGTGGACCTTGGCTGTCTTCCAGATATCCATAATAAGAGGCAGGATTATTTTACACCCTGTCTTTTGAGTGCTGGTATGTAAAGGCTCAGCCAGAGGCATGCTGGGTTCTTATGTTCCATCATTGCACATAGCTCAGAGGTGCAGAAAAGAAATATCCCGAAAGATTGTAAGGAAGAATTTGCAGAAGACAAAACTCCAGCATTTTAAGATGTGGAAGTAAGGATACTATACTATACTACACTACACTACACTACACTACACTACACTACACTACACTACACTATACTATACTATACTATACTATATTACCGTATATTCCGGCATATAAGATGACTTTTGAGAGCATTGAAACAGGCGCTGAACTCGGGGGTCGTCTTATATGCCGAGTCGTCTTATAGGCCGCAAATAATGGTAGTTTCCGGCATATAAGATGACTTTCTAGGCATGCAACTCGGCGTCGATCGTCTTATATGCTGGAAATAACGTAGTTTCCGGCGTATAAGACAACTTTCTAGGCATGCGACTTGGCGTCGATCATCTTATACGCCGGAAATACCAGTAGATTCCGACGTATAAGACAACTTTCTAGGCATGCGACTCGGGGTCGATCATCTTGCGACTCAACGTCGAAGTCGGGGGTCGTCTTATATGCCGGGTCGCCCTATACGCCGGAATATATGGTATACTATACTATACTACACTACGCTACACTATACTGTATAATGTCAACGCTGTGACAAACCAAACTGAAGCCATTTCCATTTTGTCTTCATTGCCATATATTAGTTTAGAGATTTTAGTTAAAAGAGGAAAGGGGAGAGGTGTAGTTTTTTCAGTTAGCCAAAACAATTTCTATGTGTGAGAACCAAGGTCAATGCTGATAACATTTTGGTGGGCTGAAATGCCGGGAGGAGAGCCCCCATTTTGAAACAATTGGTGAATGTGATTTATGACAGCAAATTGTGGTGGGAATTGCAACTTGTAACTTTGTAACCTGAGGGAGGGGATTTTAGTCTTGGGTTCACCTTTGTACATGCCGATATCTTGTTTCCTAAATAAAATGTTCTTTAAGGAAGAAATGCTTGCCTTGAAGGATTTGTTAGGAGCCCAGGCCTTTGTCTTTCTTTGAATAGGCCTTTGCTCTGAACCATGTAATGGTTTGATATGGTAGGGGTTGTCATGGAGTTGTGATGTTGGGGTGCTCATTCCATCAATCGCAGCCGGAGTTACTAATGTTTGAAGGATCAAATTTGTAGGAATATCGGAAGCAGTATTTCTCTGCCTTGGCAATTTTAAGATATGTGGACTTCAACTCCCAGAATTCCCTACACAGCCATGTCAGTTGGAGTCTGCCTAGCTTAGGCCTGCTTTTCAAAAATGTTGCCAGGGCTAAGAAATAGTGATCTGGAAAGCAATGCCTTTAGATTTGAGGGAGTTGTGAAATTACTCTTGGTTAGAAGTTAGATATGAATAAGTAGCTTTGGCAGATCTTGAAGAAAGCTCAGCAGGACTGGTCCATAGAGGTAGTCCTCAACTTACTATTCATTTAGTGACCGTTGAGAAGTTACACCAGCACTGAAATAAGTGACCTAGGATTGGTTTTCACACTTATGACCATTATACCATTCCCATGGTCACGTATCAATATTTGGGCACTTGGCAATTGCCGTATATTTATGTCAGTTGCACTTTTCTGGGGTCAGTGATCACCATTTGAAGCCTTCCCAGCCAACAAGCAAAGTCAATGAGGGAAACCAGGTTCACTTAACAACTGTAGTGATTCACTTAACAACTGTGGCAAATGGTGCAAAACTCGCTTAACTGCCTGGCTTCGCAACAGAAAAGTTGGGTTCAATTGTGATTTTAAGTTGAGGACTATCCGCAATTAAATGGAAGACCGGGGGTGGGGGACATGATAGCAGTGTTCCAATATCTCAGAGGCTGCCACAAACAAGAGGGTGTCAAGCTATTTTCCAAAGCACCTGAAGGCAGGACAAAAAGCAACGGATGGAAACTAAACAAGGAGAGAAACAACGTGGAACTAAGGAGTCATTTCCTGACAGAACAATCTGCCTCCAGAAGTGGCGAATGCTCCAATGCTGGAAGTTTTTAAGAAGAAACTGGACAGCCATTTGTCTGAAATGGTATAGGGCTTCCTGCCTGAGCAGGGGGTTGGAATAGATGACCTCCAAGGTCCCTTCAAATTTTATTATTATTATTATATTATTGTTGTTATTATTACATACATACATACATACATACATACATACATACATACAGTACATACAGTACATATAGGTAGTGCAAACCAACAAAGACCTACATACATACATACATACATACATTCATACAGTACATACAGGTAGTCCTTACAACTTCATTTAGTGACTGTCCAAAGTTACAATGGCACTGAAAAAAGTGAGTTATGACCGTTTTTCACATTTACAACTGTTACGGCATCCCCCTGGGTCATGTGATCTAAATTCAGACGCTTGGCAACTGGTTCGTATTTATGATAGTTGCAGCACATCACAGTTGCCCGATCGCTTTTTTCAACTTTCTGACAAAGTGAATGGGGAAGTTGGATTCACTTAACAACCATGTTACTAACCGAACAACTGCAATGATTCACTTAACGACTATTGCAAGGAAAGATCACAAAAGGGGGCAAAGTTCACCTAAAGAAATGTTTCACTTAGCAAACAGAAATTTGGGGCCCAGTTATCAAGGACTAGCTGGACATACATTAATCAAACACTTACAATTTACATACATTAACTCACTAGCTGAATTCACAAAACATATTAAGCCAGTCCTCCCCAGATACAACCCAGTTTAATCTTAGCCTGGATCGGCATGTTGTGTGGATGTACTTGGAAGCTGAACTGAGAGGGTTAAGTACATTGTGTGCCTGTAGTTACCAGTAGAGGAAGCTGCTTGAGGCTTTTAATGTCTTTATCCAACATATATTTAGGAGATGCTTTGAGCAATTACCAGCACATAGATTTTTATTGGGTTGCACTAACCATAAAGAGGCCGCAGGGATTCTATCCAAAAGTATGAGATTAATGTAGGAACTGGATATATCCATGTGTTATGGAATGGGATAAAAAGGCCCAGAGAAGGGGGATAAACAAAGCTGATGGAAAACATTTTCTTTGATTCATGTAGAGTGTGTGGAAAATTTGGAGAACGAGAAGAGAAAATATGTGATGGAAACATTGCAAAACAAGCAAAGGCGGCCCATTGCTCTTCTCATGAGGGAAAGTTGAATCTTCTCCTCATAATTTACACCTTGTCTACAAAGGGCCCAGAGCACCAGGGAAGCTGCAGCAAAGATAAATAATAACAATAAGGGCAGGTGCCGTGAGATAAAATACGATCTGTGTGTAAGATGTAAGAAGATGAGTTAGGGTCCACATGGAGACCACCTGGCTTTATTGCCCTTGTTGAGAAGAAGCAGACCAAGATGGGAGGTTGGTCCTCAATTCTTCTTCCAGATGGGGAGATATACTAAATTGGAAGGGCTGGCATGTCACCTCAGCTTTTGGATCTCTGGGGCAAAGATTGAGAAGCATAGAAGGGAAGACGAATGGAGCAGACCTTCTCAGTCCTGCCCCTGAGAATGCACAGATGGTGCTTCTCCTATCTCTGTTGGGAGGCTGAACACTGAATCAAATAATTCAGAGTGTGAACTGACAGGGGAAACCTTATGGAAGGAGATTCTTCACCACCAGTGACTGGAGATGAAGAAATATGGACTGAGCAACTCCAGGTTTAAAATTTCCAACCTGCCAGTTCACCTCTATGTCAGTGTTTCCCAAACTTGACAATTTTAAGGCATGTGGACTTCAACTCCCAGAATTCCACAGCCAGCAACGCTGGCTGTGGAATTCTGGGAGTTGAAGTCCACATGCCTTAAAATTGTCAAGTTTGGGAAACACTGCTCTATGTCATTCTCTTTTGTTAAATAATCATTCTTCTTCGGTTCCGTCTTTACTCCCCTCTTTCCATCTAAAATGTGGTATATCTGGCACTTTCCCCTTCTTGCTATTTTTAAACTTCTTACAAAAGTGGGGTAGGACTGGGAAAGCTAGTTTCAGAGCCTCAGGCAGCACGGTTGGAAAGGAGAAGGGTGTCAAAAAAGTCAAGATGGCGGTGAAGAGTCAGCTTGGTGCAGAGATTAAGGTGCTAGTCTAGAATCCAGGAAACTGGGAGTTCTAGCCCTGCCTTAGGCATGAAAGCCGGCTGGGTGACTTTGGTCCAATCATCAGGAGACTGTGAGTTCTAGTCCCACCCTAGATATGAAAGCCAACTGGGTGACTTTGGTCCAATTACCAGGAGACTGTGAGTTCTAGTCCCACCTTAGGGGTGAAAGCCAACTGGGTGATTTTGGACCAATCACCAGGAAATTGTGAGTTCTAGTCTCGCCTTAGGCTAACTCTGGCCCAGTTTCTTTCTCTCAGCCTAACCCACCTCACAAGATGGTTGTTGTGTGGAAAATAGGAGGAGGAAGGAATATTACCTATGTTTGCTGCCTTGATTTACTTATAAAGTGACAAAGGCAGGATAAATCTAATATATAAATAGAAACACACATTAAAAACGGGGTTGGGGTTTGATGACAGAATTATGACCATGACTTTTTGACATTCCTACCCCTACCCCAACTCTTCTGCTAAGCAGCCACGAAGCTCTTAGGTTGACTGTTCCTCATTTCTTATCTTAACCTACCTTGCAGGAACATTCTCGGCTGCAGCGTCCGTCTTTTGGAACAGCTTACCTTCTAAGGTAAGATCTGCCCCCAACTCCCTATCCTTCCACAACAGCCTGAAGACCTGACTCTGCCTGTTGGCCTAGGAACCCATTAGGGGAGTACCACACTAGAGGGGGTTGCTGGTTTGATGGAAGACTCACCTCCATACACACACACCCCTTTGCTCTCTACTCTCCATCAATCCGTCTTCTGGGATATCATATTGATGTGTTCTCGTTGTGTTCTTTTTCACTGTTTGTTTTATGGTTCTACGATTTTACTTCTTTTCTGTTTACGCTCCTTTCATTTTGCTCCTTTTAAAATATTATAAACTGTCTAGGGTAACCCCATGACATGATAGGAGGCAAATACATTTAACAAATAAAATACAGTAAATAAATTTGGAAAGCTAAATGGGTTGGGGAGCCTAAGAAGACATATAAATGACCCCACAATGTCAGCAATGGACAATCCTGAATAGGATTCACACCTCACACGGCGTCTGCCAGGACTCTCTGTATAAATGGGGCATAGTATCCTCCCCTCAATGTGACTGGGGGATCCCACATCAAACTGTAGATCACAGCTGTAAACTGAGTGCATATACCAATCCAGTATCTTATTATATATATATATATATATATATATATATATATATATATATATATATATATATATAGGTCTTTGGTTGTTCGGGTTTTCTCCCGCGTAAAATTGGAAGTGTCTTGGCAACGTTTCGACGAAGTCACATTCGTCATCTTCAGGCTGGTGTTTTTAGCTTCTTGCTTTGAGCAGCAATGTGTGGTTTTAGCTGTTTCTTCCTTTTAACTGCCAGTGAGGGTATGAACTGATTGGATGGGAGCTTGGCTGTGTTCTGATTGGGTGGAGGTGTGTTCTGAATGGTTAGGGGCTTGGCTGTGCTCTGATTGGCTGGGGGAGTGTTCTGTTTGGTTGTGCTCAGGTTAGTCTGAGTTGCAGAGGGGTAACCTGAGCACAACCAAACAGAACACTCCCCCAGCCAATCAGAGCACAGCCAAGCCCCTAACCATTCAGAACACACCTCCACCCAATCAGAACACAGCCAAGCTCCCACCCAATCAGTTCATACCCTCACTGGCAGTTAAAAGGAAGAAACAGCTAAACCACACATTGCTGCTCAAAGCAAGAAGCTAAAAACACCAGCCTGAAGATGACGAATGTGACTTCGTCGAAACGTTGCCAAGACACTTCCAATTTTACGCGGGAGAAAACCCGAACAACCAAAGACCTATATACAAATACCCGCGAAAACCTCAGAAAACAAATATATATATATATATATATATATATATATATATATATATATATTATATATATATATATATATACGATGATGCGCTTCATGACTAGAGGGCCTAGACCAGGGATGTCAAATTCAATTTCATTGAGGGCTGCATCAGCATTCTGGGGGGCAGGGGTGTGTGGCCAGGGTGGGTGTGGCCTACTGGGTGGGTGTGGCCTACTGGGTGGGTGTGGCCTACTGGGTGGGCATGGCCAGCTCTACATCATTTGCGTCAAGGGGTGCCTATGGGGGCCTGGGCAGGAGTGGGGCAGATCTGAGGGTCTCTGGCAGAAGGGGGTGGGACCGGGGCAAGTGCCAAGGCATGGTCCATTTCTTCATTCCTCACAAAGGGTGACACCTCCCCAGCATGCACCCAGGGGCTGGTTCCTCGCTGTTTCTAGATGGCCTTGTGGAGCTAAGACTGAATGTGTTTCAGCATAGATGGCCACCACAAAACTGTACCTTGGCTCCTGGCTGGCCTGGGCCAGGGCTAAGACAGCGGGGGCCATTCCTTCACTGTTTCCAGGATGGCTTCGCGGGCCACATGAAACCACTTCGCGGGCCACATCCGGCCCCCAGGCCTTGTGTTTGACATGTCTGGCCTAGACTTTGGTATTTAAACATAGATCTTTTTAACATTTATATTTTATTATGTTTTACTAATCTAAATGAAATGCTAATTAAAATATATTGCTAGTTGTCTATGGAGAGTCTCAGTCATCCAGGTCATGGTTGTCCCAAAAAGCACCTTTGCTGTATTGATAGTCCATGTATGGTATGCCACATTCTAAACAAACAAACAAACAAACAAACAAACAGCAACTAAATAAAATCAGGAGGTCTACAAATGCTGCACAATGCTACTTGAAGGAAAGCTAGGACATCGGTAGAAGAAATACATGTCATAAGTAGAAGTATTTGCAAGGCTATGAAGGCAGCCTTCATAATTAAGGTCTAATTAATCTACAGCTTTTAATGAGCAGCTATTTATCCTACCCCTTGTCATTCCTGCTTCAGAAGTTGTGATCCTTAAGAGAGAATGTACATCAGATTCCTGCTCCATCCAAGTCCAGATTCCTTTCCACTTCAAGCAAGGTCTTTTCTTGTGGCTGCATCCTCAGGAACGCCTGCAATGGAGAAGCCCACCCATCTTGTTGTTAAAAATTGCAAAAAATGCTTTTTTCCAAAGAGTGGTGGTCTTAGTGGTAAAACCCTGTGTACCCACAAATTATCTCCCTTAATTTGAATCAGTTACAGCACGAATCCCATGCGTGCTCCTTTATGAGCAAAGTCTGTTAAACTATACCTGTTAAGTCTTCTGATTTGGCTTGCTAGTTGTGGTTTTATGTAGATTATTTCACCTGGACAATCCATCTCAGTCATACTTGAGTAGCATCTTAGTCCTTGCTCATGCTGTAATAGTGAGGGTTACAGACCAAAAGCAAGAACCAAAGTGTCACAATCATCTGGGAATTACCATTCCCTCGCCTGAACCCAGTTGGGGTCCCTTGTTAACAGACAAAGACCTACCTGTGGCTGTGAGAAGAACAGAACATTGCTTACTCATTCCTGATTGTTCATCTGAATCAAATCACTCATTGTAATGAGGCAAAGCAGGGGTCTTCAAACTAGGCCCTTTTATGACTTGTGGACTTCAACTCCCAGAATTCCCCAGCCAGGCACACTGGCTGAGGAATTCTGGGAGTTGAAGTCCACAAGTCATAAAAGGGCCTAGTTTGAAGACCTCTGAGGTAAAGGAAAATAATTCTTTATTAATTTAACTAAAATAAAGTTGGTCCTCAGTTTCTTAGGTTCTTTGATTTGTCTCCTTGAGCTGAAATTTTAGCAATTTTGGTTACTTCCTGTGTGTTATTTGTTTAGCCAATAAACTTACAGGCTGCCAATCTCATATAGATTACTGTGAGAGGCTTACAATGAAAAGACAAGGACAGCAATAAAAAAACAACTAGAATTAAAAACAGCAGCAAGAGCAGCAAGAAAAATCAGAAACATTGAAACAAGCACACAGCTTCAGTCAGGCTATCAAGGCCTTGGGCACAATGTCAAAGCCAGATTTTTAGTGCCTTAAAAAAGCCAGCAGGAAGCTTCCGGTCTGAGGCGACGGCGATGGCGGCTAGCTTTTAGCCGTCCAGCTGGGGAAGTGTCAGAGCCGCGGAGCGCAGCGTGCATCAGCTGGCCCGCGGCTCGGAAATCCCTTCCCGGGCAAAGGGAAGGGACAGAGAGTGCAGGGATAGAGGTAGAACCCCTGAACCCCCTCTGGATTTGTTTCTAGAGGGGGTGAAAGGAGTGTTCCCTCGGAGCTCCTGCTGATCTCCGCCTCCCAGCTGTTTTTGCTTCCTAGGAAGCAAAAGAAACCGCCGCTTCTATCTCCGTGTTTATAGCATTCTGGTGAGTAATTTTTAAACGGACGGAGCAGTTTAAAGGATTTTTTGTTATAATTTAGGTGTTTAATTTTTTTATTTTTTGATTTCTACTACTATTCCTCCTTTTTTTTTTGTTATATTAGTGAAAGGATTTAAGATGGCGCTTTGAAAGTGTCGGAGTTTTTTTTCCTTTCTCTTTTGTTTTACTTTCCCTTTTTAAGGATTGGTTTTTGCCTTTATTTTTGTTTTTGGTTTAGAATTTTTTCTTTTGAATTGTTTGCTCTTTTATTTTTTATTTTTTGGATTTACTCTGGACTTTCAAGGACTATACTTTGTCTCTTTTTAAAAAATTTTTTTTTCTTTTTTTTTCCCTCCTCCCTTCTTGGCTGGAGGGGAAAGGGAAGTGACAATTGTGCTTTTTAAAATGGCTTCAAAGAGGCAGCAGCCTTCCTCAATATCTAAGGTTATTTCTTCTCCTATAACTTCCACTGCACAGTTACAACAACAATCTAAACATGTACCACCGGCTCAGCCACCACCCTCCCCTCCTCTATCTGGACTTTCAGCACAAGAGGTTAGAGGCATAATGGGAGAGATTGTAGTTCAAATGAGAGAGGAAATGAATCAATTTGTCTCACAGATTAAATCAGAAATTAAATCTGATCTCAAAGAAGAGATAACGGGGATAAAGACTAAATTGCAAGAAAACAATAATGAATTACGACAAGATATACTGGCAGCTGTTTCAGGTTTGGCTACTGTGGTGGTTAAGCTCGATGCAAGGCTTGAGGAAGTGGAAGACAAAGTTGACTCTTTGGATGACAAATTTCAAGATGTGGAAAGGAAGGTGGACTCCTCACAAGAAGATATTTTGATGTTTCAGTACAGACAAATGGAGTATGCCTTGAGGATCAGAGGCCTCAAGGAAGATGTGAATCAAGATCTGGTGGAGGTGGTCCTTACTGATTTGGCGCTGGCCTTGGATATGGATAAAGGAGAATTACAGAGAGAAGTGGAAAAAATTTATAGGCTTAACTCCTGGATTGCTAAGCAGAAGAACTTGCCTAGAGATGTGGTGATTTATTTTACAAAGAAGTCCCTGCGGAATGAGATTATACAACCTTTTTACAATAAAAGATTTCAGATTGCTGCCCAAGATGTCATCATTTTAAAGGAAATCCCATCCAAAATTTTAAGAAGCAGGAAAGACTTTGCTTTTTTAACCAATGAGCTTAAAGCTAGATCGATGCCATTTAGATGGGAAATTCCGATGGGTATTGTTTTGAGCCATGCTGGGACACGCTACAGATTGAACACAGTTGATAAAGCTAGAGACTTTTATACTTCGGTCCTGGGTGCAGGCTCAACTTCATCTGGTCAGAAATCTCTGAGTGGCAAGGAAGTTGAGCAGCAATCTGAGGCATTAGATTTGGTTTCCGCTGGGATGATAGAAGCTGTAAAGCAACGCCAGACGGAGGTCAAAGAGCAGAGGATGACCCGTGCAGCCTATAAGCGTAAAGAGAAGGAGCAACGTAAAAAAGAGCCTAAAGAGAGTTCTCCTGGAAGTGCATCACCGCCGGTGGGAGGAGCAAGACCCAAGAGTTATGCAACACACGCAGCTCTTTCAGAGTTTGATGGTGTCTTCTCCAGGCTGCGTGCCAAGGGAGATGGCAAAGTTTTTGACCTGGAATGTTAATGGATTGAATTCTCCTCAGAAACGCAAAAAAATCTTTTATTATTTGAAGCAACATACTAATGATGTTATTTGCTTACAGGAAACTCATATTTTACTTAAAGATCAGAAATATTTAGTTAATGCTCGTTTGGGATCTCATTTTATATCTTCTGCTCCTGGGAAGAAAGGGGGAGTTGTTATATATGTTAAACAAAACCTACCAGCTTGTCTGGTAGAGTCAGATCCCCAGGGGAGATATGTGATGATTGAACTTGGTATTTATGATAAGAAAATACTTATAGTTGGACTTTACGCTCCAAATCAACAACAGGAACAATTTTATAAGCAGTTACATCAAAAAATAACATTGTTTGATTATAGATCAGTGGTATTAATGGGTGATTGGAATGGTGTCTTAGATACACAAAGGGACAAGAAAGGTTCCTCTCCTTTTCTTAAACAAGCAAGGCTACCTAAAGCCTTTTTTGATATGAAAGAAGACTGGGAATTAAGGGATTATTGGCGGGAACGTAACCAAGAGGAGAGAGACTTTACTTTTTTTTCTGATAGACACCAATCTTTTTCAAGAATTGACTTTTTCTTGATTACCACGGACTTGTATAATAAAGTAAAGAATGTAAAGATTTTTCCTAGATCACTGACGGATCATAGTCCAGTTTGGATGGAGCTGATTCAAGAGAAAGAGGAAAGAAGATCCTGGAGAGTTAATGAAAATTTGTTTAGACAAGAGAAGAATGTTCAAAAATTAAAGGAGTCTTTAAAGGACTATTTTGCTTTGAATATGTACAAGGGGACTTCAATGTCAATGGTATGGGATGCAGGTAAAGCATTTATGCGCGGTGTTTTGATAAAAATGAATAATTTTTATAAGCGAAATCAGATTCAGAAACGTAGAGAACTTGAGGATGAAATTAAATTAAAAGAAAGGGCTTTGACTCTAAATCCTTCTGATGAAAGTACTAAACAATCTGTAAAGTTATTAAGGTCACAATTTAATATGTTGATAGCAGATCAAGCTGCAACCAACTTATTATTTATGAAACAAAATACATTTTGTAATGCTAATAAGCCGGGGAGATGGTTGGCTTATCAATTAAGAAAGAAACAGAGACAGAGAATAATAGAGAAAATAAATTACAAGGGTAAACTAGTTTCTCAGAAGGAATTAATTAAAAAATCTTTTTTGGATTATTATCAAAACTTATATAAATCTACTAATGTACAATTGTTAGATATAAATAAATATTTAGCTGAGGCAAGTTTTCCTAAATTGACTGAGGATCAGAAAGATGAAATTAATGGCTTAATTACTAAGGAGGAAATTGCCTCAGCAATTCAACAATTGAAATTAGGGAAAGCACCGGGTACGGATGGGTTAACAGCTGTTTATTATAAAGCTTTAATGGAGGAGATGATCCAACCATTAAATGATCTTTTTAATGGTATCTTACAGGGTTTAGAGATTCCTCCTTCATGGCGTAGTGCTTTTATATCATTGATTCCAAAGGAGGATCAAGATCTTACTTTACCAAAAAATTATAGGCCTATATCTCTTTTAAACGTGGATTATAAGATATTTGTAAAAATTTTGGTAAATAGGCTTATGAGGGGGGTGCATCATCTTGTGCATAAAGATCAATCAGGGTTTATAACAGGAAGGTATATGAAAAACAATGTTAGACAAATTATTAATCTATTAGAATACTTAGACAAGAACAACCAAGTTCCTGCAGGGCTCATATTTTTAGATGCTGAAAAAGCATTTGACCAATTGAATTGGCATTTTATGCTAAGAGTAATGGAAGAAATGAATTTTGGTGAAAACATATTACAAGCCCTCAAGGTAATATATCAAAAACAAACAGCACAACTTATTGTTAATGGAGGTCTTTCTGAGGTTTTCACAATAGAGAAAGGTACTAGACAGGGGTGTCCTTTATCGCCATTGTTGTTTGTTTTAACATTGGAAATATTATTGATCAAAATTCGAGAGTCTCAGGAAATTAAAGGAATATATGTTAATAAAAAAGAATATAAGTTAAGAGCTTTTGCGGATGACTTGGTTGTTACTTTGTCGCAACCTGATTATTCTGTAGTAAACTTATTACAGTTGATTCATCATTATGGCTTGGTCTCGGGTTTCAAGATTAATGTAAATAAGACCAAAATTTTACCTAAAAATATGTCTAGTCAGGAGAAGCAGATTTTGACTAACTGACGGGTTTTGAGATTGTTAATAAGGTAAAATATTTGGGGGTGATGTTGTCTGTTTCTAATGTAAAATTATTTAAAAATAATTATGAAAGGTTGTGGGTCAGGGTACAGAAGGACTTGAAGAACTGGGAAAAGTTGCAATTATCCCTCATGGGAAGAATTGCAGTGATAAAAATGAATATTTTACCCAAGTTTCTTTTTCTGTTTCAAATGTTACCAATTTTGAAAAATGAGATTAATTTAAATGAGTGGCAGAAGGGTCTTAATAAATTTATCTGGGCAGGGAAAAAGCCAAGGGTTAAGTTTAAAATTATGCAAGACTTCCGTGAGAGGGGTGGACTTAAGGTACCAAATTTGAAATTATATTATGATGCGGTGGTTTTAACACTAATCAGTGATTGGGTAAATTTGACAAACTCTGAGATACTTTATCTAGAGGGATGGGACTTACTTTATGGGTGGCATGCCTATTTAATATTCAATAAAAAAATGGATTGGGCTTTTAAATCTCATATCTTAAGAATCTCTTTACTTAGGATTTGGAGAAAATATTATAAAAGTGATTTCAAAGTACCATTATGGGCTATACCTTGGCATGCGATAGAAGCAATAAAAAGAGGGGTTAAAATGGATATGGTGTCCTACAGACAGTTACTTAAATGGGATGGACAAAACTGGCTATTAAAATCACGGGAAGAGTTAGCACAAGAAAACTTTATTTATTCCTGGTTCCAATATAGGCAATTACTAGACAGATGGAAGATGGATTGTAAGGTGGGTTTTCTTAGAGAAGATGAAAATCTTATTAAGCAAGTGAAGGATTCAAGACAAACCCACATTAAGAGAATTTATGCGGTTTTAGTTGAATTGGATTCAGAAACGGAACTAATTAAAGATTGTATGATAAGATGGGCGCAGAATTTTGGTGAGCCAGTCTCATTGGACACCTGGGAAAAAATTTGGGTGAGAAATGTCAAATTTACACAAGCACAGAACTTAAGGGAGAATTTTTATAAAATGTTTTATAGATGGCACCTTGATCCACAAAAAATGTCTTATATGTACCCTGACGTGCAACCCAAATGTTGGAGATGTGGTTATAAGGAGGCTTCCTATTATCATATTTGGTGGTCATGCAGAGAGATAAAAGCATTTTGGATCAAAGTATGGTGGAATATCCAGAGAATTTTTAGAAGGAGGGTAAAATTTACTCCGCAACTATTTTTGTTAGGTATTGTTACAGATTGTGATACAAAGGAGGTTGTACTGATGTTAAATTTGATCACAGCCGCTAGGCTGTTAGTAGGACAATATTGGAAGAAGGAATCCTTGCCTACATTGCAGGAATGGTTTCTTAAAGTAGCTTATCTGGCGGAAATGGCAAAGATCTCGGCTTTCTTAAAGCAACAAACGCAAGAGAAGTTTTTTGCTGTTTGGGATAAATGGATAAAATTTATACAATTTAGATTGGGTATACAAAAATATTATATAGTTTTTTCATAAGTTTTATTTTTATATATATTATAGATAATCTTTATATATATATAAATATAAAGTTTTTAATTTAATTTTTATTTTTATTTTTTTTTTTTTTACTTTTTAAGCCTATATTCTGCTCTGGGAAGCTCAGGGGGGGGGAAGGGAGGGGGGGGTTTGGGAGGGGTGGGTTTTTTTTTTTATATATATGTATTGTTTAGTTTTATTTTTTTGTATATGTTGTCTCTTGTTTTGTATTCTTTTTTCTTTTTTGTAAAATTTATAAAACTTTTAATAAAAAAAAAAAAAAGCCAGCAGGGTTTGAGCAAATCTAACTTTGGGAAGGATGATGTTCCAGAGGGCGAATGCCATGGCAGAAAATGCTTTCCTCCTGCATCCCAACAGATGACGTTATCTCACAGATGGGACCCGGAGCACACCTTTCCTGCCAAATAGAATAGGAAAGTTAACATCACCATATAATAGTAGTAGTAGTAGTAGTAGTAGTAGTAGTAGTAGTAGTAGTAGTAGCGATAATAATAATAATAATAATAATAATAATAATAATAATAATCATTTGCCTGTAAGCAAAAAATGGTGGGATCATAAAATAGAGAAAGTCATAGAAAATGATAAAATTAAACTGCTCTGGGACTTCAGAATTCAAACAGACAAGCACCTGCAACATAACACCCCAGACTTAACAATTGTCGATAAGAAAGACAAAAAAGTCTGGATAGTGGACGTGGCAGTGCCTGGAGATAGCAGAATAGAAGAGAAAGAACTGGAGAAGATAACAAAATACAAAGACCTACAAATAGAAATAGAAAGACTGTGGCAAAAGCAAGCAAGGGTAGTACCAATAGTCATAGGCTCCTTGGGTGCAATCCCAAAACAACTGGAGCACCACTTGAACACCATTGGCATTGACAAATTCGCTATTAGTCAATTGCAAAAGGCGGCCTTATAGGAACTGCTTCCATCCTGCGACGATATCTGTAATACTATCAAACATCCACATCTGCCTATCCCAGGTCCTGGGTAAGGACTCGATAGGTAGACAAAATGCCAAATCCAGTCTGAACATCTGGCTGACTGTGCAATGATCAATAACAATAACAATAATAATAATAATAAAGTTGGAACGGACCTTGGAGGTCATCTAGTCCAACCCCCTGCTCAGGCAAGAAACCCTATACTATTTCAGACAAATGGCTGTCTAGTCTCTTCTTAAAAACTTCCAGTGTTGGAGCATTCACCGCTTCTGGAGGCAGGCTGTTCCACTGGTTTATTGTTCTAACTGTCAGGAAGTTTCTCCTTAGTTCTAGGTTGCTTTTCTCCTTGATTAGTTTCCATCCATTGCTTCTTGTCCTGCCTTCAGGCAGGACTTTGGAGAATAGCTTGACTCCCTCTTCTTTGTGGCAGCCCTGAGATATTGGAACACTGCTATCCTGTCCCCCCTCGTCCTTCTCTTCATTAAACTAGACATACCCAATTCCAGCAGCCATCTTGTAAGTAACCCAGCACCAAGCCATGGAAGTCTTTCAATCAATCAATTGGAATAGAGCTGGAAGGGATCTTGGAGGTCTTCTAGTCCAACCCCCTGCTCAAGCAGCTTGCCTTCAGATGTTGTGGGTGTCCCATCACTGGATGTTTTTAAAAGAGACTGGACAGCCATTTGTCCTGCTTGAGCAGAGGGAAGGACTGGAAGATTGCCAAGGTCCCTTCCAACTCTGTTATTCTGTTAAATGATGGCTAGCAGCAGCAGTCCAGGTGTTCTCGGTTTAGCCAAACAGACCACCCAAATGTCTATGGAGATTCTCAATCATCCAGGTCATGGTTGCCCCAAAGGTGCTTTTCCAGAATCAACTGGATTTTCTTGGAGGTTTTTTCCTTGAAAATATTTTGCTTCTCATCCCAGAAGCTTCTTCAGTTCTGTTCATGCCAACATCTCGTCCATTCTCTTCATGGATGAGAAGCGAAGGGTTTTCAAAGAGAAAAATCAAGGAAGTCCAAGAAAACACCTTTGGGAGACTACCGAAATCTTCTTTAGACAGCCTTTAGACATATCAGCAATGAAGGAAAACTGGCCACAGCACTGTTCGCACCGGGAGGGTGTGTGTGTGTGTGTTGGAAGGAAGAGACATATAGCAAATTGCACTGCATCCTTATATGGATCTCCTGATTCCTTGGATTAGACAATCTAGACATGACAGCATGTCAAATTATGGTTTCGCAAAGGAATGTTATTGGGGACACAAATAGCCTCTGAGCAGTTGTGGTGTCAACCACGAGAATTTGTTCTTGAGTCCACGTGGCTACCTCCACAAAGGACATGGAGGATGCTGAGTCCAGCTTTTTGCAAATTGCCAGATGTTCTGGGTGGCTCCAGCTGGGCAGTGATGTGACAAGGGGGAAATAGAGGAAGGGGGCCCAGGTTGAGGGCAAAACAGAGAAAAACAGAACTAATGAGTTGCTGGTACTTTTATTTAATAAGGTGCATGACATCGTGTTGAATGGAGGCCTTTAAAAGGTTACTAATAGTGCCCGTATCACTATTTCTCAATCACAGCAACTTTAAGATGTATGGACTTCAACTCCCAACATGGCTGGCTAGGGAATTCTGGGAGTTGAAGTCTACAGGTCTTAAAATCACTAAGATTGAAAAACACAGGCTATATCAATAGAGATTAAAATGGTTCGAGCAATAAGCTTTCCCATAATGCTCTGTGGCTGTGAAAACAAACTTGAAACCAGCAGGTTAGAAAGAATATCAACAAATTTCAACTGCCCAGAAGACTTTGTGAGGAAACGGGCAGTTAAAAAGTTTGATATATAAATAATTTTGATCTTTGGTGCTGGAGAAGACTTTTCATAGCCCCAAAAAAACCCCAACAATTATAGATTATAGAACAGACGATAGAAAAAATAAATTCAAACTTTTTATTCAAAATAGGGAGGAACAGTTTCCAATTATCATATTTTGGATCTATTATGTGGAGAGCCAGTTCCAATTAGTGTAGTCATTAACAGTCAACAGCAACTTGATGGCATTCACTCATTCACTCAATAGTATGGAGTATACTTGGGAGTACGGTGTATGCTTGGAGTATACTCAATACTTAAAGTTGGAAGAGGCCAGTGAGGTGGTCAAGTTACCTGCTCAGTGTAGGTATCCAATTAATATATTCCAGACCAATGACCATCCATATAAGTTCTGTGTTGGAAGAAGTAGGAAAACACCATCTCGACTAACACCAGTACGACTAACTGAAATGGACTCTACTGTCTGTACTCGGCTTGCGAATAGAGCTGATGATATAAAGACCTGTCCCATTTCCAACAGCTACCAAACCATCTTTGTGCTATGTTAGAGGAACTAGAAGATAATTTAAGGCCTATAATAATATCCCTCTCAGTTTTTAGCCGAGTTCATTGGAGAATACACAGAGACTACCACGACCCAGTCAAGGTACATCTGCAGTTGATCAATAGGAGAATGTAACAAGCGTTGTCCAATCAATGTTCGTTTCGCTGAACTTCTACACAAGGCAAACAAATTGCTATCTATCTCCCCAGAAGCTGTTGTTTATATCTGTTTGGTCATCTGCAACAACAAACAAACAATCTGAAACGCTACTACAACGAGAGGCTTTCTAAGTGCAAAGACACTATTCTGTTGCATTTAATATGCCCTGTGAAGAATAAATACACACTAGATGTCTATGGAGATTGTCAGACATCTAGGTCATGGCTGTCTCAAGGGTACTTTTTCAAAAGGCAACTGGACTTTCTTTCTTTGTTTTTCCTTGAAGACGTTTCACTTCTCATCCAAGAAGCTTCAAGAGTCCTGGGTCAGAAGGAGCGTCCCCAGAAGAAGCTTCCCCAGATGTGAAGCGAAACGTCTTCAAGGAAAAACAAAGAAAGACCAGTTGCCTTTTGAAAAATCACCTTTGTCACGAATATATGCCAGGTTGTTGTTTTTTTTCTTTTTGCAAAGAGCCCAGAATGAAGAATGAGAGGACAAGATACATTCCTTCAGACCAAGCTTAGGAACAGGATGATGAAGCTCCTAAGGATAAAGATCCTGTGTCTATCTGTCTGTCTATCTGGATGAAGTAGGACAGAAATAGCTGCTTCTAGTCCAGGAACTGAAGTGGGTCAGTTTTCTTTCCGCCAAGAAAACATGGTGTCCTCCCAAGATTTGTAGAGCAGCAGAACTAACAAAGCAGAAGACAATTATCCTTCAATATGCCCAGGAATCGATGGACTTGTTTCCAAACCATCCAGTGTCAAAAGCGTGGACCAGTCAGATGTCAGGCAGGTACAGCTGAAGGCAACCACACAGGAACACATTGATCCTTGTGAATAGGTCAAAATCTTTTGCCAAGTAGTTAGTTCATACCTAGAGTTCAGATGGTAGCCACGATGGTGAGATTGAAACTCTGACTGGTTTTTATGTGTGCCACTGTTATGGTCACCATTCTGAGTTTTTTTTTTTTTTAACCATACTCTGAGGATACTCCTCCCTTGTTGTCTTAACTTGGTAGGGAGGTAGAAGGAGGATGGACAAGAGGAAAAGTGGGACAGGAAAGAAGAAGAGGAAGAGAAGATGGAATATGCTAATCTAGTATGGACTCTGGTGTGCTTGCTGCTAATACGTAGCTCATGATAGAATAAATTTGGAACCAAGTTGCTTCATTCAGGCCAGTTTGGTCTAGTGATGAAGGCACAGGCTAGAAGCCAGGAGAGTGTGAATTCTAGTCCCACCTTCGGCATGAATTGCAGCTGGGTGACTGTGGGCCAGTCACTAAGAGATGGTGAGTTCTAGTCCCACCTTAGGCATGAAAGCCAGCTGGGTGACTTTGGTCTAATCACCAGGAGACTGTGAATTCTAGTCCTGCCATAGCTGTGAAAGCCTGCTGGATGACTTTAGGCCAGTGATTCTCTCTCTCAGATGAATCCACCTCACAGGGTTGTTGTTATGGGGAAATAGGAGGAGGAAGGAATATTAGGTATGTTCATTGCTTTAACTTATTTATAAAAATACAGGTGGGATAAAAATAAATAACTAAATAAATAAAAACACTTAAAATACATTATATGGCTTTAATTGTGCATAGTTTACTGTTTCAAAAACTCACACTATTTTTTGAATTGCAAAAATGCTGTACAGAACAAGGATCTGGATCAATCACTAAGTATGTGACAAAATACACACTAGCCAACAGGCCGTTCTATCCATGGATTGTCTGCTACTGAAGCCACAACGCACTAAATATCTGCAGATTGCTCAAAAGATTTTTTTTTTTTTTGTCCTTTTACAGCTTGTGCTGGACCAGAAAACTGCATCTCTATTTTAGAAATAATATTGTTGTTCGGTTAGCCAAATGAGGGTGTCTCCTGTCACCTTTACTCTAGTGCAGTCGATACGGATTAGAAGAATACTGGGAAAAATTAGTGTTATAGCTACTGCAGTACGGTGTGAATGTGAACAATGAGTCATTAGCGAGCAATCTAAATGCATGAATGGCATCCGTAGAGAAAATGTCAGTCACTTTGAAAAAGAGATTGCTTGGCAGCCTCCAAGCTAAGCTTTTATATTTAGATGTCAGGGCTCTGTGTAGAGGTAGGAGTTAACATCTCACTCTGTCAACATTTTCATAATTTCACATTTCAGCACATAAAGCTGCAAAGTGCAGTTTCCTGACAATTCTGGGTCAAGTGAACAGGCTGGTCAGCAGTTTAGTTCTAGGACTGGTGCGAAATTGAGCTATCTTAAGTACATGTCTTATGTAACCAAAGGCTGGCAGGGCTTTTAAGGTGTAGCTGTGGCTGCCATCTTGACCTCGGACACCTCTGTAAGATGGACCTCTAGATTCCATCTGAGCATGCCCACTGAGGGAAGGCTGCTAGGTTAGTTCTCATTAGTCTCTTAGCTCTAGGTTACATTCAAAATGGGGCAACTCGTCATCTCCAACTTGTCATGGCCAGCTTGCCATGGCCAACTCACTTTGGGACAACCCACCATGGCCAGCTTGCCACGGGACAACTCGCCACAGGACAATTTAACAATTCAATATAATTACTTAAAAAAATAAATTATTTTAATATTTGTCATTCATATTTCATTCTGTTTCTTCTAATAGACTAGACTAGACTAGACTAGACTAGACTAGACTAGACTAGACTAGACTAGACTAGAACAGAACAGAATAGAATAGAATTACAGAATAGAATAGAATAGAATAGAGCTGGAAGGGACCTTGGAGGTCTTCTAGTCCAGCCCCCTGCTCAAGCAGGAGACACCATTTCAGACAAATTACTGTCTAGTCTCTTCTTAAAAACCTCCAGTGATGGAGTGCCCACAATTTCTGAAGGCAAGCTGTTCCACTGCTCATTGTTAGGAAGTTTCTCCTTAATTCCAGGTTGCTTCTCTTTTGCAGGGTTTCTCAACTTCGACAGTTTTAAGATGTGTGGACTTCGATTCCCAGAATTCCCCAGTCAGCAGAAGTCCAACATCGTAAAGTTGTCAGGGTTGAGAAACCCTACTCTGGCAGGTATTCCTATTGTATTAATGAATCAAAAGATGGTGCTGTAACTTGCTAATGCTGACATCACATTTTCCAGTTTTGTACCATAAGGAAGGCTGAGCACCGAAGAATGGATGCTTTCGAATTGTGGTGTTGGAGAGTCCCCTGGACTGCAAGGAGATCCAATCAGTCGATCCTGAAGGAAATCAACCCTGACTCTTCTTTGGAAGGACAGACACTGAAGCAGAAATTCAAATTCAAAAGACCCCGATCTGGGGAAAGATGGAAGGCAAAAGGAGAAGGGGACGGCAGAGGATGAGATTGTTAGATAGAATCATTGATACAATGAACAAGGGTTTGGGCAAACTCCAAGAGACAGTGGAGGAAAGGGGGGGGGGTCACAAAGAGTTGAACACAATTTAGCAACTGAACAACAACAACAAATCAATAAATCTGCTTTTGTAACAACCTAGATACATGAGATGAATATAAATCAGTCCTGATTCTTACTTGAGACACAGCTGACCAGGCTCAAATTCTTATATTTCACACACATTATGGGAAAACCCAACTCTCTGGAGATGATTTTGATAGTGGGAAGGGATGGCAGGAATGAGAAGAAAACGACAATTAGCAGAAAAGTGGATTACTTTTTTTTTTTAATTATAATGACCATCGGTGCTCTGCTGAAAAATCTGGAAAGCCAGGTTGGCGACCGATCATCCTGGAGATACTCATGTCCAGGGGTAGGCAACCTTGGCTCTTTCATGACTTGTGGACTTCAACTCCCAGAATTCCTGAGCCAGCCTGGCTCAGCTTGGAAACCTCTCCCTTTCCCCTCAGCATGGCTGGCTCAGGAATTCTGGGAGTTGAAGTCCACGAGTCATAAAAGAGCCAAGGTTGCCTATCCCTGGCCTAGGCCTAGGCCGTTTTATGACTTGTGGACTTCAACTCCCAGAATTCCTGAGCCAGCTTGGCTCAGCTTGGAAACCTCTCCCTTTCCCCTCAGCATGGCTGGCTCAGGAATTCTGGGAGTTGAAGTCCACGAGTCATAAAAGAGCCAAGTTTGCCTACCCCTGCTCATGTCTGTGTGGTTGCCCCAACTTGAAGGAACATAATAACGTGCCAGTGTGGCCTAGTGGTTAAAGCATCAAGATAGAAAGCAGGAGATTGTGAGTTCTAATCCCACTTTAGGCATGAAAGTCAGCTGGGTGACTTTGGGCCAGTCGCTCTTTCTCAGCTCACTTTACAGGGTTGTTGTTATAGGGAAAATAAGAAGAGGCAGGTGTGTTGGATATGTTCGCTGTCTCGAGTTATTTGTAAAATAATGTAGTTATTTTATTTATTAAATTTTTATGCCACCCATCTCTCTTATAAGGTAGTAATAATAATAATAATAGTAGTAATAATGATAATAATAATAATGTGGCATGACAAAGTAGCAACAATGGTGCATTGGAAGATCTGCAAGAAATATCATTACATCCTGTAAGCAAGAACTGGTGGGATCATAAAATAGAGAAAGTCATAGAAAATGATAAAGTTAAATTGCTCTGGGACTTCAGAATTCAAACAGACAAGCACTTGCAACATAACACCCCAGATTTAACAATTGTCAATAAGAAATACAAAAAAGTCTGGATAGTGGACGTGGCAGTGCCTGGAGACAGCAGAATAGACGAGAAAGAACTGGAGAAGATAACAAAATACAAAGACCTACAAATAAAAAATAGAAAGACTGTGGCAAAAGCATGCAAGGGTAGTACCAATAGTAATAGGCTCCTTGGGTGCAATCCTAAAACAACTAGAGCACCACTTGAACACCATCATCGGCATTGACAAATTCGCCATTAGTCAATTGCAAAAGGCAGCCTTACTATCTGTAATACCATCAAATATCCACATCTGCCTATCCCAGGTCCTGGGTAAGGACTCGAGAGGTAGACAAAATGCCAAATCCAGTCTGAACATCTGGCTGACTGTGCGATGATCCATAATAATAATAATATTGATATATTAATATTGCTGTACCAAGAGATGCCAGAGTCGAAGAAAAAGAACTGGAAAAAATTACGAAATATCGCGACCTGGCCATTAAAATTGCGCGATTATGAATCAAATGTGTAACAGTGATACCCATTGTCATCGGGGCACTGGGAAGTATGTCCAAAAACTTTGCAAAATACATCAAGAAGCTGCAGCTTCCTGCAACAATTCCAGTAATGCTGCAAAAGACTGCGCTACTTGGAACATCTTACATTTTAAGAAGGTACCTGGTTGACACCTAGGATGCTTGCAGCAACCCATGTCAACCATCAGCACCAGTCAATTTGAATGTTCAGTTGACTGTGATTCACGTCTAATGAATAAAAGATGGTAAGAATAATAAGAAGAAAGGCAGGATACATATAAATAAGTAAAATAATCAGTCAATCAATCATTTTATTATAGAGTTTATTTTCCAGGATACTCTCTCTCTCTGTCTGTCTCTCTCTCTCTGTCTCTCTCTCTCTCTGTGTCATCCAACAAAAAAGGTTATTCACTATACTACACATCCTTCCTAAATACTTCGTTTTCATATTCAGAAAAGAAGTCTCAAATTTCTACAGCTGATAATTGGAAATTTGCTTTGGAAGGGCCGTGCCTGAAGAGATTCTAAGATACTCATCAGGTTAGAATTAGCATTAGGGAAGCATTACTTTTCCACAGTTACTGTAATATGGCATGAAAACTGCAGTTCTGGGGGTTAAATATGAGAGGAAAGGAACTATATAATGCAGCTCTAAAGGGGGAAAATGATAACAGTTTGTTCATAACTGCACTAAAGAAAATTGGAAGCTGCTTCTTTAATTTTTCCCCCTCTTCTGTTTTAGCACTTTTATCTGTTTCTATTTTTCTTTTATACATTTGTTCTTGTTTAATTTTTAATTATGTAAAAACTTTCAAGAAATGTTTTTTTTAAAAAAAAACCTCTGTGGTTCTGAATAGCACTTAATAAAACATTACCTGCCTTTGCCATTATATCTGAAGATTCCTTTATAAACTTCCTTTAAAATTCATGAGCAGGAGGAGGAGGAGGTGGTGCTGGTGGTGTCTTGGGGGGGGGGGGAGAAATGTACTGTCAAACTTGCAAGATTCTGTTATATTACCCTTACAATAAAGTAGAAATAGCTCATCTGGTCATCTGCCTGGTCTACTTTTTTTTTTTAACAAATTTTATGAAATGTACATTTTAAAAACAAAAATGGACATGATTCAACTTCCCTGGCTTCAACGGTGCTATTAGTACTACCTTATGTTACAGAAAGAAAAACAGAAACTTAAAATACATTCTATAACAGGACAGAGTATAACAAACTGTGCGTATAACATCTGTAAATTTTTTGATAAACCATCTTTCAATCGTCAACGTTGTATTTACATATCTTTCAGTTGTGTCCTAATATAGGTACTAATAAGAAGTCCTTATGATATCAACTAGTCAATCGATAATCATCTCAGCGATCCTCCTTATCTCCAACCAATGGTACAAATTTTTCCAAATTTCATAATACTCTGTTTCAGTTTTATTTTTAATCCCTGGTCTACTTTGTGAGGCTGATATCAACCTTGAAAGCCTGAAAGTATATCAGATACACACAAATCTACAGTTCTTTGGGTATATAATATTGTATGTTAACCGATCCCCCAATCAATTGCAAGTATGGAACAGAGTTTTTCTCCTTCTCCTTCTCCTTCTCCTCCTCCTTCCTTCTTCTCCTCTTTCTCCTCCTCCTTTCTCCTTCTCCTCTTTCTCCTCCTCCTCCTTCCTCCTCTCCCTCCCTCCTCCTCCTCTTTCCTTCTCCCTCCCTCCTTCTCTTTCTCCTCCTCCTTTCTTCTTCTCTTCTTTCTCCTCCTCCTCCTTCCTTTTCTCTCCTCCCTCCTCCTTCTCCTCCTCCTTTCTTCTCCTCCTCCTTCTTCCTCCTCCTCCCTTCTCCCTTCCTCCCTTTCTCCTCCTCCTCCTCCCTCCTCCTCCTTCCTTCCTCCTCCCTCCCTCTCTCCTCCTCCTCCTTCTTTCTTTTCCTCCTCCTTCTTTCTCCTCCTCCTCCCTCCCTCCCTCCCTCCTCCTCCTTCCTTCTTCCTCCTCCTCCTTCCTTCTCCCTCCCTCCCTCCTCCTCCTCCTTCCTTCCTTCTTTTCCTCCTTCTTTCTCCTCCTCCTCCTCCTCCCTCCCTCCCTCCTCCTCCTTCCTTCCTCCTCCTCCTTCCTTCTCCCTCCCTCCCTCCTCCTCCTCCTCCTTCCTTCTTTTCCTCCTCCTTCTTTCTCCTCCTCCTTCTTCCTCCTCCTCCTTCCTTCTCCCTTCCTCCCTTTCTCCTCCTCCTCCTTCCTTCTTCCTCCTCCTCCTTCCTTCCCCCTCCCTCCCTCTTTTCCTCCTCCTCCCTTCCTCCTCCTCCTTCCTCCCTCCTCCTCCTCCTCCTCCCTCCTCCTCCCCCTTCCCTCTCTCCCTCCTCCTCCTTCCTTCTCCTCCTCCTTCCTTCTCCCTCCCTCCCTCCCTCCTCCTCCTCCTCCTCCTCCTCCTCCTCCTCCTCCTCCTCTTCCTTCTCCTCCTGCTCCTCCAAAGTTCTGGTGATTTCAGGAGTTTTCATAGTCAGAACACAGAAGCGATTTGCCACTTTTTTTCTTCCACCTTTCTCATTTAGCTTCTGTCTCTGGGACCTTCCTGTGGTTTCCCAGGTAATGCTTCTATTACTTTTTTTAAAGATCAATCAAAGTTAACTAGACCTCAGACTCTTCATAAATGTGGGGAAATGACACATACCGGTAGGAGGATCGGGACAGACTCTTGAATAGCAAATCCCCCACAAATTGTTGTCTTTACAATGCTTTTTTAAAAAAAAGGTTGTCCTGGATTATCTGGGATCATTCTTTCTCCTCTCTAGATCATCTGATAAATGGGAATCAGAAAGCTGTGTTGATCCAATAGAAGAAAGTACAAAACCGGTGAAACGTATCTTATCCATTTAGTATAGTAAAGGGGATTGCAATATCTTTGCTGAGACTTGCCTTTAAAAAAAAAAAAACTTTAAGTATGCTAGAAAATAAATGGGATTTTTATTCTTGAAGATGAAGGCATGATGTATATCCTCAGGGCCCGTGGGAATTAAAGCCAAAGCCCCTTCCATGCTGGTCACCATTGATGATGCTTCTGTAACGACATCAATGAGCTGGGAAGATCAGAAAGTTGTTGGGGGGAATAGTCTTCCTGTTATCTTTTAGCAACCCAAATTGTGATAAATTATTTGTGCCACATAGAAAACAGAATCTTCCCTTTTTCTTTCTCTTTTCATTCCGTATGGAGAAACAGAATTGACTATTGTAATTTCTTTCAGAGGAAAAAAGGATTTTGAAAACCTTCTCAGGAATGTTACACACGGATCTTGCATTATTTAGTTCTGAAGTTTATGAATGAGAAATGAGAATGACCTGGGGGTCTTTTTTGGGGGGGTGGGGATGGGGGGGGAGATGAAATCTTCTCTTCCTGACCTGTTCTTGCTTCCATTAAGTCCTGAGGGTGGGGGAAACCTACAATAACAAAACAACAACAACAACAAAAAAACCAAAACCCAGATTCTTTTCACTAGTTTCTGACTAGTGATTCCTGCCTTGCTTTGGACTGACACTGTGCCTTGACTTGGATCGTGCCTCATGAACCCTGGTGGGTTTATTTTGATTGGGAAATTTTCAAATGCCTTGTAGATTCATTGGTCATTGCTCTTTGGATTAGCATTGGTCTGTGACTGACCTAATTGGGACAGTTCTGGGTTTTTGGTGAAGGGAATTGCTGGGCAATATTACTATACCCCTTAAATCATGGTTACATATGTGTGTGAGTGAGTGGGACAGCACATCTTGTGGGAAACTTTACCCTAGGAGATACACAGTTTATTGACAATTATATTGGTTCATATTGTGTGTATGTTTGTGTTAAGAACCAAGAAGCCTTCATCTTGAGATGATAGTACTAACCTTATTCCTATTTCTACTTACGATGTAAAAAAGGCAGAAAATGTGAAATTAAGCAGTTAAGAATGATACAGCTTAAGATATAAAAATATAATGCAAAGAGGTGTGATGGAAAGTATCAACTCTAGCAAGCCCTCAGCCAAATAATTTCCAAAATTATCTATTGCACTTGCTGTTCATCTCTGGCAGGAGCAGGATGGGTTAGTGCAGGGGTCTCCAATGTTTTGGGCACCAGGGACTGGTTCTGTGGAGAGGTTTTTCCGTGGACTGAAGACTGCATGGTTTTGTGTGGTGCCTGCATCTCGTGGATGGGGCTGTGCTTGTTTGTGCGGATTGGTTGTTGGCATGCCACGGCTGGGTACTGCTCCACAGACTGGAGGTTGGGGACCCCTGGGTTAGTGCATTCATCCTTGCTCTTTTTGATCCCTCAGCAGCCTTCAATACCATTGACATGGTACTGTCTTCGTTTAGCTGTGCGATCTGTGGCTGGGCAGTTCAGTCTTATACTGTTTTGGCTCTTTTCTCCAAGATTGAATAACAGAATAACAGAGAAGGGGCCTTGGAGGTCTCCTAGCCCTACCCCCTGCTCCGGCAGGAGACCCTATACCAGTGGTGGTGAACTTATGGCACGCATGCCAGAGTCGGCACTCGGAGCCCTCTCTGTGGGCACGCGCGCCATTGCCACAGCCCTGCCTCCCCCTGTGGCCCCCTCCTCTCCAGCACCCCCTGGAGGGGAGTCGCCCTCAGGCGCGGCCTGCACGGAGTAGCGCAGCCAAGAACATAGCTGGGCAGCAGAGACAAGACTCCGCCCTTGTGCCCCATAGTGTGCAGATGATGCTGCAGGGCATGGGTGGAGGGGGTGGCTGCCATAGAGCTGCAGGGCTGCCTGGGCAATCTGCTACGGTGGGCCATTGAGGCGGTGTGTGGTCCTGTGGGCAGGCGGAGCAGGCAGGGTGGGAGGTGGAGCGGGGGCAGGTTTTGGGCACTCAGTCTCTAAAAGGTTCACCATCACTGCCACTACCATTTCCGACAAATTGTTGTCCAATCTGCTCTTAAAAACCTCCAGTGTTGGAGTACCCACAAATTCTGGAAACAAGTCATTCCACTGATTGATTGTTCTCACTGTCATTAAATTTCTCCTTAGTTCTAGGTTGCTTCTCTCCTTGATGAGTTTCCACCCGTTGCTTCTTGTCCTGCCTTCAGGGGCTTTGGAGAATAGCTTGACTCCCTCTTCTTTGGGGCAGCCCCTGAGATATTGGAACACTGCTACCATGTCACCCTTAATCCTTCTTTTTATTAAACTAGACATACCCAATTCACACAACCGTTCTTTATATGTTTTAGCCTCCAGTCCCCCAATTGGCTATTTTGTTAATAGGGAATGAGAGGTCCAGTCCAAGATCCCTCTTTTGTGGAATGCCACAGGGCTCAGTATTCTTTGTGCTCCTTTTTAATATCTATGTGAAACATAGAAAACAGACAGCAGACCTAGTGGTTTATTAAATCTGCTTTGACATCATCCTGGCTGGGGAATTCTGGGAGTTGAAGTCCAGAGATTTTAAAGTTGCCAATGTTGGACACCCCTGTACTACAGGGTATTGAACCAATCCAGAAAAAAAAAATAGCTTTGTGATCAGCTGAATGATGTTAATGAAGCCAGGAAGTATTCATGAAATTATCGCACAAGGGAAAAAGAAGAAAGGGGAAGGCGTTTTTCTAAACATGGGTAGCAGATTGGTCCACCTGCTTAAAAATACTAGACCTCTTTTCAGTAAAACATTTATTGGTGTTCTAGAACTCTTATTATTCCTATTGATGTATAAAAGAATGGGAAATAAAGGGGATGGATTCTCCTCTACTACGGCACTCAAAAATGTGACATGACCATTTTTCACACTTATGACCATTGCAGCACCCTCATGGTCATGCGATCAAAATTTGGATGCTTGGCAGCTGACTCGTATCTATGAGACTTGCAGTGACATGTGACCCCCTTTTGGCAATCTTCTGGCAAGCAAAGTCAATGGGGAAGCCCGATTCATGTAAGAACCATTTTACTAATTTAACAACTACAGTGATTTGGTTAACAACTGCCACAAGACATGTTGTAAAATGGGGCAAACCTCACGAACGGTCTCACTTAGCAACAGAAATTTTGGGCTCAATTGTATTCACAAGTTGAGGACTCCCTCCATTGCTTTCTTCATTATTCTGATTTCTTTCAGGAGTTCAAGGCACCATGCACAGTTTTCCTTCTCCTCCTGCAACAGCAATCTTGAGCAGAATGCTGGGGAGGGGGGAGAGAGAGAGACAGAGAGACACAGAGAGAGAGAGAGAGAGAGAGACAGACAGACAGACAGACAGACAGAGACGGAGACACAGAGAGAGAGACAGATACACAGAGAGAGAGAGAGACAGAAACACACACACACACACACACACAGAGAAAGACAGAGAGACAGAGACAGACACACACACAGAGAGAGAGACACACACACAGAGAGAGAGACAGAGACACAGAGAGAGAGAGAGACAGAGAGAGACAGAGAGGGGGGGGGGGCTTGTCCAAAGTTATCCAGGGAGCTTTTTGTGACTTGACGATGGACGTGAACGAAGCACCTTTTCAACGGCATTGGAAATGGCAGAGCCTTGTAGTAACTAATCAAACAGAAAAGCACTCGTATAAAAATAACAGCAATTATGGACTGCCATTGAAAGGTGCTATAAAACAACTTAAATGAATATATATTATTCACACCTTGATTATGAATTATTGAGATATCTGCTTCTGCTGGTAAGAGCTCTTTTGGGTTTCAAGCCAAGGTGTTTTTTTAACCAAAGATGTCAAGACTTCATATATCACTTGCTGAAATTTAATATAAACCCCATCAGTTGCTTTAAAAACATTGAGCAGGCTGCCTGTTTCACGCTGTACCGGAGTGATTGAAGACCGCTGGGTGAGAAGAGGAATGCCTCTGCATGCAAATGGAGGTGGGCGGGGAGCCCTCATCTTCCTGGCGTGCTTATGGACTTCCCAGAAGCATCAAATTATCCAATCTGGAAATCAAAGGTGAGCGCAAAGAACATTTAATCTCACGTTAAAGGCTTCTAATGGGAATATCCTAGGATTGCCAAACTCAAGATATAATTGGCATTTCACACGGCTTCCTTTGTGTGTTGGGATATGGGGAAGCAGTTTTAGGCCATCCTTATCAAGAGGACATTGACTACTTCTTTGGAGAACCTTATCTCGATGATCTTCCAAAAGGAGTGAGGTAGATGGTGTTACTCAAATGTGCTCTCAGTTTCAGCTTATGGTCATTCACTCACACACTCACAGCTCTGGAAAATTGCCACACCCAATCCCAAATCAAGTGAACACTAAGGCACAAATGGCTCTTTAAAATACACAGAGATCCAATGAATTTAAAATAACAGCAATTTTTTATTGATAAGACATATGTATATGTATATGTATATGTACATGTATATGTATATATATGTTTTCTGAGGTTTTCACGGGTGTTTGTATGTAAGTCTTTGGTTATTCGGGTTTTCTCCCACGTAAAATTGGAAGTGTCTTGGCGATGTTTCGACAAAGTTCCATTCATCATCTTCAGGCTGGTGTTTTCGGCTTTGCTCCTAGAAGCACGAAGCCGAAAACACCAGCCTGAAGATGACGAATGGGACTTCGTCAAAACTTCGTCGAAACATCACCAAGACACTTCCAATTTTACGTGGGAGAAAACCTGAATAACCAAAGACTTATTATATATACTGTATATATATAATTGCTCTTACAAACACACACACTCTTTCTCATCCACACTTACCCAGCATCCACTACTAGGCTGCCAGGCATTAGTCAGAAGGGAGGAAGCTGCCAAGTCTGGGATACAAAAATGACTCGAAGAATAGGCAGGCTTCAGGACCCCTTTTATCCCCAAATGTCCTTGCTTTTTTGGTGGGGAAGGGCTTGCCACATGCTCAAACCCAACTCCTTTGTTTGTTGGCTGTTGGTGAGACTTGGGGAGGGGTTTGCCATGTGCTCAGTCCCACCTTTTGTTTCCTTAACGACTTGGTTCTTTTCCCTAAGGAAGCTTTTCCTGGCTTTTATCCACTTTGCTTACATGCCTTCAGCACTTTTAGGCATGGTGGCTTATGTGTGAGGCCTAGTCTCACAGTAGCTGTAACAGAAAAGTTCTTATCAGGTTTGGCTTCCCACTTAATTTATTCGATCATTGTATTTATATCTTAGGAGCAGTGTGGTGGCCTAGTGGTGAAGACGCTTGCGTCCCACTCAGAAAGTTGAGAGTTCAATCCTAGGTGGCAACAGGTGGTTCTCTCCTAGGACTCAAAGAAAAAATATCTGCTGTGAACTCCATGTAGGCATCAGGAAGAGCATCTGGCTGGTAAGGGCTCAGCTCCATTCAATTTCCCTGACTCTACCCTAAATAGGGACTAGAGCAGTGGTGGAAAACCTATGGCACGGGTGCCAGAGGCGGCATTCGGAGCCCTCTCTGTGGGCACACGTGCCATTGCCCCAGCCTTGCCTCCCCCCGTGACCCCCCCTCACCCCTGGAGAGTCACCCCCGAGCATGGCCCATGCGGAGCAGTGCAGCCAAGGACATGGCAGCCAGGCAGTGTAGACAACTCTGCCCTCATGCCCCATCCTGCAGTTGATGCTGCGGAGCGCGGGCAGAGGGCGTGGCTGCCATGGCGCTGCTGGGCTGTCTGCGGCAGGCCCTGGAGGCGGTGAGTGGCCCTGTGGGCAGGCGGAATGGGGTGGAGTGGGGGCGGGGCAGGGGGTGGAGTGGGGGCGGGGCCAGTTTTTGGGCACTCGGTCTCTAAAAGGTTTGTCATCACTGGACTAGAGCAGTGGTGGCGAACCTATGGCACGGTTGCCAGAGGCGGCACTCAGAGCCTTCTCTGTGGGCACGCGCACCGTCGCCCCAGTCCTAAGCCTTCAGCTGGGTTTTATAAAACCTTTTTGCTTTAGGCCTCCGCCACCGTGTGCAAAAAAAAAAAAGGCTCAATCAATCAGTCAATTTCAACTTCTCACGGGGAAAAAAAAATCTCGCAAAGTTGGAATTGATTGAACTTTTTAGTCCCATCCAGTCTGCTCTTACCACCACAGCCATGCCCAGCCAATGGGCCATACCCAGCCAATGGGCCACACCCACCCGGCACCCTACGATGCATAAGTGGGTTTTGGGTTGCAGTTTGGGCACTCAGTCTCTAAAAGGTTCACCATCACTGGACTAGAGGGTTGTAAAAAGTGAGTTTTTACTATATTTATATCTTAGTTTTATTCAGGGAGCAAAACGTGCTGGGTTCTTCCACCTTTCTCAGCAGCAGAGGCTTCTCCATAAGGCTTGGTCTTTGTATGATGTTTCCAAAGTAGGATAATTTGGTTATTTGTGCTTGAGTGAGAATAACAAAATAATAGAGTCGGAAGCAACCTTGGAGGTTTTTCTATTCTAACCCTCTGCTTAAGCAGGAGACCCTATCCCAGTGATGGCGAACCTTTTAGAGACCGAGTGCCCAAAAACTGGCCCCGCCACCACTCCACCCCCTGCCCCACCTCCACCCCGCCCCATCTCCCACCCCACCTGCCTGCAGGGCCACTCACCGCCTCCAGGGCCTGCCGCAGATTGCCCAGGCAGCCCAGCAGCGCTATGGCAGTCACACCCGCTGCCCGTGCCCTGCAGCATCAACTGCGCGCGATGGGGTGTGAGGGCAGAGTGTTGTCTATGCTGCCTAGCTGCCATGTCCTTGGCTGCGCTGCTCCACGTGGGCCACGCTCGGGGGCAACTCTCCTTCAGAGGGACTGCTGGATAGGAGGGGTTGTGGGGGAAGGCGAGGCTGGGGCAAGAGCACGTGAGGACTCTGAGTGCCGCCTCTGGCACCCATGCCATAGGTTCGCTACTACTGCCCTATCCCATTTCTGACAAATATCTTCTTAAAAACCTCCAGTGTTGGAGCACCCACAACTTCTGGAGACAAGCCATTCCACTGATTAATTGTTCTCAATGTCAGGAAATTTCTCCTTATTTCTAGGTGGCTTCTCTCCTTGATTAGCTTCCATCCATGGCTTCTTGTCCTGCCTTCAAATGTTCTGGAGAATAGGTTGATTCCCTCTTCTTTGGGGCAGCCCTCAAATATTGGAACAATGCTATCATGTCCTGCCTACTCCTTCTCTTCATTGATGATGCATCAGTTTGTTTTCTTGGCTGTCCAAGGTATTCTCAGAAGTCAGGCTCCTAGGAGTATTAAAACATGAATTAATAAAACAATTAATCCTTCTGTGGACATGTGGCCATCTGACCCAAACTTTTTTTTTTTTTTTTTGCAAGGAATATGCATAAGATTACTCAAAACACCACATTACCCTAAGCACAATTCACAGCTTCCACTTTTGGGATTAGGGAAGCTTTCACAATGAAGTCCTTTCATTTCTAATTAAAGCTTATCAGTTTGTCCAGGCCCCCTTCTGCTCAGCTTACTGGCAGCTCCTTGTGCTGTTTTTATGGGCTTTCACTTTTGTTGATGGTTCTTACAATATATATTTTTATTTGATTGCAAATTGCAGTTGTAACAACAGGAAAATGGACACCTGCCTTCTTAACCTAGGTGGGTAAATTGACAGAAAGATCAACTGGGTTGAACATGGAAAATATTGGATCCTGCCTTATAAGAACCGTTTCTTTCTTTCCTCTTTTGATGAAAATTTATTTGGGGAGGGGTATTCTGTCATTGGAGACCCAACCTTTTCACCTGAATGATGTAGACTTCTAGCATTGGAAGGACACACTGAGGCTGTCAAATCCAATCTCCTGTTTGATGCTGCACTTCAAATTTAAGCATTGGACCCATCCATTGAAGGAAAAATCAACACTCCTCTCGATAACTGTTTCACTATCAAACTCCTGTTACTGAAGTAGAATCATTAAAACATCTGGTGAAAATCTTCCATGCAATCCTTTGGTTTCCAAAGATATTCTCTCCAAATTCCTTTTCTCTTGAAAGGTGGGGATTGAGATCTGGAAGAAAACTTCCTGGGAAATTTTGCTCCGAAGTAACTACATAACATTTTGCCATTGTTTCTGGGATTAGTTTATCCAGAAACTTTGTTCCCTCAGAATCATAGACAGGGGTCTGGAAACATGCAACCACAAGCAAGCTTTTCTGCAAAATAGGCAGAGAAGGTGAGAAGGCAGAAGACAGAAGAAAGCAAAAGAGAGAGAAAAAAAGAAAAGCCAACACAGTCTAGACTGTATTAATAGAGGGATACAATCAAAATCATGTGAAGTGTCAATATCACCTTATAATTCTTCGGTAAGACCACATCTGGAATATCCAGTTTTGGTTGCCACAATATAAAAAAAATGCTGAGACTCTAAAAAGAGTTCAGAGAAGAGCAACAAAGATGATTAGGGGACCGGAGGCTAAAACATATAAGGAATGGTTGCAGGAAGTAGGTATGTCTAGTTTGATGAAAAAGACTAAGGGTAACATGATAGCGGTCTTCCAATATTTTAGAGCTGCCACAAAAAATAGGAAGTCAACCTAATCTCCAAAGCACCTGAAGGCATGACAAAAAACAAGGGATGGAAAATAATGAAAGAGAGAAGCAACCTAGAACTAAGGAGAAATTTCCTGACAGTGAGAACAATAGGAGCCGAGATGGCGCAGCAGTTAGAGTGCAGTACTGCAGGCCACTTTAGCTGACTGTGTTCAGCAGGTCAGCGGTTCAAATCTCACCGGCTCAAGGTTGACTCAGCCTTCCATCCTTCCGGGGTAGGTAAAATGAGGACCCAGATTGTTGGCGGCAATGTAAATATATATATATATATACATTGCTTACTGGTATACACCGCTTAGAGAGTGCTTGCACTTAAAGCGGTATATAAGTCTCATAAATAAATAAATAAATAAACAATCAACCAGTGGAAGAACTTGCCTTCCAAAATTACAGGTGCTCCAACACTGGAGGTTTTTAAGAAGAGGTTGGACAGCCATTTGCCCAGAATGCTAAAAGGTCTCCTGCTTGAGCAGAAGGTTGGATGAAAAGATCTCCAAGGTCCCTTCCAACTTTGTTATTCTGTTAAAATCTGATCTCTCAGGAGTAACCGGTAGAAAGAGTTGGGTCTAGACCAGGGGTCTTCAAACCTGGCCTTTTTATGACTAGTGGACTTGAAGTCCACAAGTCATAAAAGGGCCAAGTTTGAAGACCCCTGCTCTAGAGCGTTGATGTTAGTGTCATGGGGATGGGATGGGGCATAGTCAGGAGATGATGTAGTCTGCTTCCCATCTGTCTGGAGATGGACTTCAGGATTGATACAAGGCTCTGCAGCTGCCATCTTCTCAGAGTTTTGGAATTTCCTTAGCAAACATTCAACTTTTGCTGAAAGATGGTAAAGATGCTGATGTTGACTTTCTCACTTTCTGTTGATCCATTTTTCTCCTGCCTCCCCGGGGTACACAGATTTCCTGACCTGAAAGAGCCCTACGGGAGGAATTCTATTCATTAACTTGGAATTTAATTGAAGCGTAAGAGCTAAGGAAGCTGTAGGTTGCGAGAGAAATGATTGTACAATGAGAGACAGGATACTTTCATGCACTCCTGGGTATCTTGTCACTAATGAAGTGCTAGAATCTTTCACTTCTCTACGTGGAAATGTCCCGGGCATTTCTTCTCTGAAAAATTGAACAAACAAACCTGAAGTAATTTCTTTTCCATGAAATTGAGGGGAATGTTTGAAAAAAGTGCAGATGAAAATTACAGCATGGGACGTGTGTATAATAACACACAGTCTGATCATTAAATGCTAACTAGAGATAGTCAGACTATACTTGTCCTTGGAGAAGAATGTTACATCTCTACCCTAAAAGTAATCTTGGGAATTGTGGAAGCAATTAAGGGAGAAAAATACACAAAAAAATGAACAAACATGTAGCCAATGAGATTTTATTGTTCAGCCAGTTTGGTGTAATGGTTAAGGTGCTAGTCTGAAAACCAGGAGACTGTGAATTCTAGTCCTGCCTTAAGTGTGAAAGCCAGCCAGGTGACTTTGGGCCTATCACCAGGAGACTGTGAGTTCTAATCCTATCTTAGGCATGGAAACTATCTGGGTGACTTTAAGTCAGTCACTCTCGCTTTCGGTCCAACCTACCTCATAGGATTGTTGTTGAGGGGAAACAACATGGAGGAAGAAGGAGTAGTAGATATCTTCACTCCTTTGAGTTTCTTCTAAAGTAATGTTGAAGGAAAAGTCTTCATCATGGTTCACTCCAAGCCGGATATAAACAACATGGTGACTACTTTAGAAAGAAGGTTGTAGTTTATTGAAGAGGAGAGCCAGACAGAAAGATGGCTCTGGAAGAAAAGAGAGAGAGCACATGTAAGGAGTGGGTTTTTATACCCTCTGAGGCTTTTGTTTGGAGGTGTTTCCTGTTCCTGTTTGAGGCTTTGTATTTCCTGTGTCATGTATTCTGACCTGAGTTTGGGTCTGCCCTTTGGCATTTGTGGGTTAATCCTATTATGTCCTGTCTTAGAGTTTAGGTGGAGTATGTAGATTTTAGGTGTCTTTGTCTTCTTAATCTTCCAGCTGGGGGCTTCCAACCTTCCTGGATTATTTACATCTGCATTTGTACAGAGCTGGTTTCTGCTTGGGGGAGGGAGACTTGGGGCTATTAAGAAAACTGGCATGCTTTTCTGCCTCTTTAAGATCCTTTGAGGAAATATATTTTTCTGCCCTTTTAATATTTCCTTCTCTGGGGGGCTGACTTCCCACAGTAATAAGGAGAGATAAACTTACCCACATCAAACCGTAGATCACATTGTGACCAGCTGTAAGCTAAGGGCATATACTGGTCCAGTATCTGATTTTTTTAAATAATATAAACGATGCTGCGCTTCAATGGTTAGATAGCCTAGACTTTGGCATTTCAACATAGATTTCAAATTTGTATTTTATTGGGGTTTTACTAATCTAGGTGAAATGCTAATATGTAGTGCTAGGGCATGTATGATATGCCATAGGCTAAATAAATAAATAATAAAGGCTAGATAAAAATAAAAATACATACATAAAATGATGCTCAGAAGCTTCCAAACCCTGAAAAGAGGAGAGAAGGGGGGAAAATAGAATGGGAAAGAAGAAAAAAAAAATGGAATGGGAAAGGATTCCGCCACTTCAAACTGGTTTTTACCTTTGATCAGAAGGTGGCTATTCCATACCTCCGACTCTATTCTGGAAACCCCCGCTTGCTTTGCTTTGAAAACCTGTCAATCTCTGGAAGCAATTTACCTCTTGGAAACCCGGCCATTCATTTAAACCGATTACAGAAATCTGAACTAAGCTGTTCCTAGATCTGCTGACCATCTCTTTGGGTATCGCTCTCTGTTATTTACATTTCTCTCCCCCCCCCCCTCTTCCTTTTAAAAAGAAGGTCCCATTTTTATTGATTCCTGAAGTTGGGGGATATTACAGGCTGCGGCCCTGTGCTTTCTAGTGGAATATGGCTAGCCCGGGCTGCTACAGTTCCACCCGGATCACTTTTCAGAGCTACCGAGAGTTAAGAGACAGATGATGGGAGGTTTCAGGTACAGCCATCAAAGGCTGGAGGTTCAATCAAGTTTGACATCGTCTTCCATCGAAATCAACCTGAAGGCAAGGGAGTTTGGTTTTGATTATCAGCCCTTAGGGGCGGCACCTAACTTCTATCGGAGCTGGGCAGCTACTTTACCTGAGCTGTAGAAACCACAGATGGTAATTATAACGATAAGTGCTTACAGATTTCCTAACAACAAAGATAATTTGTTTTCTCCATGCCTTGTTAGAAGGGGAATTTTGTTCTGGTAACTGGGTGGCTTATGAATCAGAGAATGACCTTTCACCTCTTCTGTCCCCAGCTTGACTGGAGCCCCTCCCCACCCCCAAATGTAGTGATTAGACACTAATCTGACAAGAAGGGGGTAATGAATGACTTTGAAGGGAGGGGGGAAAGTTTGTGTTCCCACTTTTCAATTTTGCAAGCAAACTGGGTGGGGAACCAAAGTCTTTGGATAGTAATGTAACACCAGAGCCCTTCTAATAAAGATGGATTTCACTTCAGAACACTTTAAAAGAAAAGCACACCCTTCCATGGTATTTCCTTAGGAAAAACAACTAAATAGACAGAAGAAGCCTTATATAGGTTGTCCTTGACTTATGACAAGTTGCTTAGTGACCGTTCAAAGTTATGATTGACCTCCCCAGAGGGACATACAACCTGGTTCTGACAGCCACTCCCTCCCCCCCAGTCACATGACTACTTGGCAACTGACCCGCATTTACAACTGTTTGTGGTCACGTCACTGCATTTATTTTATTTTATTTTATTTGCTCAAAAAATGGCATTTACTTCTGGTTTTCAATCCCAAAGATGTTTCTCCCCTCCAAAAAAAAGGCAACTGGACCTTCTCAGTTTTTTTTCCTTCGAAAAAGCACCATTGGGACAACCATGACTTGGATGATTGCAAATCTTCATAGACTTCTGGTTTTCAGCAAAAGGGTCTATAGCAGGGGTGTCAAACTCAATTTCATTGAGGGCCGCATCAGCATTGCGGTTGCCCTCAGGGGGCCGGGTGGGTGTGGCCAGGGTGGGTGCGGCCTACTGGGTGGGTGTGGATGGAGTGGGTGTGGCCTACTGGGTGGGTGTGGATGGAGTGGGTGTGGCCTACTGGGTGGGCGTGGCCAGCCCTACATCGTTCGCGTCAAGGGTGCCTGTGGGGGCCTGGGCAGGAGTGGGACAGATCTGAGGGTCTCTGGCAGAAGGGGGTGGGACCGGGGCAAGCGCCAAGGCATGGTCCATTTCTTCATTCCTCACAAAGGGTGACACCTCCGTAGCATCCACCCAGGGGGCGGGGGCGATGTGGCAGGGGCTGGTTCCTCGCTGTTTCTGGATGGCCTTGTGGAGCTAAGACTGAATGAGTTTCAGCATAGATGGCCACCACAAAATTGTACATTGGCTCCCAGCCGGCCTGGGCCAGGGCCAAGGCAGCGGGGGCCCTTCCCTCACTGTTTCCTGGATAGCTTCGTGGGCCACATGAAACCACTTTGCGGGACGCATCCGGCCCCCAGGCCTTGTGTTTGACATGTCTGGTCTATAGCAAACAATTAGTTTGCTTTATGACTGTGGTATTTGCTTAATGACCGCCACAAAAATGTATTAAAACTGGATCACTTACCTGATTGTATGGGTAATCCTTGACTTACGATTTATGTTGTTAAGTGAGAATTTTGTTAAGTCAGTTTTGCCCTATTTTACGACTTGTCTTGCCACATTTGTTAAGTGAATCACTGCAGTTGTTAAGTTAGCAACTCGGTTGTTAAGTGAATCTGGTTTCCCCCTTGACTTTGCTTGTCAGAAGTTCGCAAAAGGGGATCGCGTGACCCTGGGACACGGCAACCATGATAAATTTGAGTCAGTTGTTAACATCTGAATGTAAATCACATGGATCATGGGGATGCTGCCAATGGTCATAAGTGTAAAAAAATGGTCATAAGCAATGGTGGGATTCAAATCTGTGAACAACCGGTTCTCTTTGTGGATGCTGCTTGCAGAAGTCCATTCTGGGCCTGGACAATAAAAAATTAGCTACCGGTTCTGCCGAACTGGTGCGAACTGGCTGAATCCCACCACTGGTCATAAGTCACTGTTTTCAATGTCGTCGTAACTTTGCATGGTCACTAAACAAACTGTTGTAAGTCGAGGACTACCTGTACTCAATTACAACCAAAACAAGCAGGCTCCAGACCACTGGTGGGATTCAGCCACACCAGTTCAGCAGAACCAGTAACTAATTTCTTTGTTGCCCAGGCCCAGAATGGACTTCGGGAAGCAGCATCCACAGAAAGAACTGGTTGTTCACATATTTGAATCCCACCACTGCTCCAGACTACTAGTAATATAATTTTAAATAACTTTTAAGTGTTGCTGAGGGTATCATGAAATATAGACTATCAAGTAGAAAGAGCCTCTGCATCCATGTTGTGAGAGGTGATAACAGGACAAAGTAGGTAAGGGGTTACTAGGATTAGGCCAGTGATGGCGAACCTTTTAGAGACCGAGTGCCCAAAAACTGCCCCCACTCCACCCCCTGCCCCGTCCCACCCCGCCTGCCCGCAGGGCCACTCACCACCTCCAGGGCCTGCCACAGATCACCCAGGCAGCCCAGCAGCACCATGGCGGCCATGCTCTCTGCTCACGCCCTGCAGCATCAACTGTGCACGATGGGGTGTGAGGGCAGAGTGGGTGTGAGGGCAGAGTCTTGTCTACGCTACCTGGCTGCCATGTCCTTGGCTGCGCTGCTCTGTGTGGGCCATGCTCGGGGGCGACTCTCCTTCAGGGGGGCTGCTGGTGAGGAGGGGGTCACAGGAGGAGGCAAGGCTGGGGCAACGGCACGTGTGCCCTCAGAGAGTGCTCTGAGTGCCGCCTCTGGTATGCATGCCATAAGTTCGCCACCACTGGACTAGGCAAAGTATGGTGTGGTGTGCCACAGGACATCTATGGCAGCCATGAAGACCATCCTGGGTCATCCTGAAATGGCTTGGCTAAGTTATGGTGAAGTTATGCAGGCCCACCAAGCTGGCAAAGGATAGTATGTAGTTACACAAATCCAAAAACAAAATACCAATGGACTATAACTTTGTATCTCCTTCAAGGCCTGAAATGGTAAAAGAGGAAGAGAAGAAGGAAGGAAGGAAGGAAGGAAGGAAGGAGGAGGAGGAGGAGGAGGAGGAGGAGGAGGCTATGTACATCCTGGAAACCACTGAAGTCTGGACTGATCCCTCTGCAGCCCGCTCTATTGTCTGCCATATGTGGAGAATACATCAAAATGTTTGTAGCTGAGAAATGGGTAAACTTATTGGGCTTGCTTGCCTACGCATTCTGAAAATTTAAAGCTCACCTCCTTTCTATCCATGCAGAAATGGGCCAACTTAGATAGGATTCAGGCTCTTTCTCAACTAATCCTTGGCACCTGCTTAGAGTTAGATAAGGGTCAACAGCACTCAAGGAAGGTTAGTTCTTAGTTCTTTTGTGGCTACATAGGGATTCTAGGCTGATCCCCCTTTTTACTCCATCCCCAGGTTCGGCCATCCCTTCTCCTACATAATTTTTGTAAACAATGACCTCTTTGGACAGCAATAGCTATTCACCACCTTAAAAACACAGGGATTCAGCCTAGCTCTTTTAGAAGCTCACTTGCTCCTTCTCCTCCATGGCCTATTTACATCTCTGGCCAAACTTTGAAATTATGGCACTGCCCAGAGGGTTACGCTGAGCTTTTTCTGGCCAGGAGTTGTGAAAAGATGAGGAGACTGCCAGAGAAAAAGAAGTGTCCACCCTCATTTGGCACCACAAATAAGATTGAACAGGAGGAAATCAGACTTGAAAGTCCTCTGGGCGAGGATGGGAGAATTGGATGTAATTATTATCCAATGTCATCTAAAACTAATTCATTACATCCTCCTGGTGAAGGACATTTGCGCATCATTGTTAAGTCATCACATCTGCCAGGGCTTTGGCCTTGAGGAAGTCTCCGCTTTCTGCTTTGTTTATGGTTCCCGACTTAGAAGATCTGCTCTCTGCTCGCTGCATTAATTCACAGTCATAGAAGAAAATGAAGCGCTATTTAAACACCCATCAGTTCAGCAAGCAATTAGCAGCTTCTTCTCTTTTTTTGACATCTTAAAAGGAGGGCCTCAGTCTGCTCTCCTTCATCCAGCAGAAAGACTCCCAGTGAATGGGATAAGCTGGGACATGGCAGCAGATGTGACCTTAATTTTTTCCTTGGTAAGCTGCTTGAAGAAAAGGAGACCTTGGCTCAATCCAGCCAAACTTGTTCTGGGAACTGTGAATTATGGCTTCCCTCAGGGATATGTAAATCAGTATAAATCGTGTTTGCTTGAGATAGAGAGAGATGGAGAGATAGAGACTGATGGAGCAGCACTTGGCTGTCCTGCTTTCTTTAACCTGTTTTTCTCTGCAATTTTTTTTTTTATAGCAGGAATATATTTTAACAGAGAGTTTTCCAAGCCGTATTTTGCGTGCAAATTTCCCAAACATATTTTTTTTAAAAAAAGAATATTTTTTAGAATATCTGGGTTTTTTTTGTTGTGCATTTCTGTGAAGATTCTCAGTCCTCCAGGTCATGGTTGTCCCCAAAGTGTTTTTTTTTCAAGAGGCAAGTGGACTTTCTTAGTTTTTTTCTTTGAAGATGTTTCAATTCTCACCCAAGATGCTTCTTCAGTTTGAAGAAGCTTCTTGGATAAGAAGCAAAATGTCTCCAGGAAAAAAACAAAGCAAGTCCAATTGCCTCTTGAAAAAGCATCTTTGGGACAAGTAAAAGGAGAGTTATTGAGAAAGTATGGGAGAAATTCAGAGAAAGCCTTCACTCAGTTGCCCTGCCCATTAATTTGGCAAAGAAATTGCAGTTTCCGAATTGCTAGTCACCACTGCAATTATGGTTTCCTGGGCATCCTTGTTTAATTTAAGCCTGCTGAGTTACCTAGTCTCATCTATGAATAATTGTCCTTTGCTCTTTTGGTTGACAGGGTATGTGTTTGGTATCAACAGTGCAGAAACTGGGGTGAGTTTACACATAACGTGTCCAAATGCAGAACTTCAGAGATCCATTCAAGCAGTAAGCAATACCCCAATCAAGGAACTATCAACTCAGATATACAATCAAATAATAAACCATAGCCTAATCAAGAAACTACCAGGAACACTCCTGCCAACACCGACACGGACAGGGGAAGCAATATAAGTATAGTGTTTCCCTGAAAGTAAGGCCTACACCAACAATAAGCCCTAGCTTGATTTTTGGGGTGTGGGCCTAATATAAGCCCTATCCCAAAAATAAGCCCTAGTTTTGGGGCGAGGCACACACCTAAAAATCAAGCTGGGGTGGGGGTGGGGGTGTGGAGCTTCCCCACCTGCCCCACATCCACTTACCTTGTAGCTAGGCCTCTCCTCCCAGGCCCACTTCTTCTTCTGAGGCCTCTTCTGCAGCCAGGCCTGCATTTCTCAGTCACAGGGCTTTCCGGAAGGCCTGTGCAACCAAGAACCGAGCTATGGATTCAACCGATAGCTCGATTTTGCAAGACCTGAGCAGCCAAGCATCAAGCTATGGATTGAATTTGTACCTCAGTAATCGGCTGCTTAGGCCTTCTGGAAAGGCCCGACTGCAAAATGCAGGCTCGAATGCATCTGCAGAACTTCAGCCCCAGAAGAAGTGGACCGGCTGGGTGGGGCTGTCAGTGCTGGAGGTGAGGTAAGGCCTACCCCGAAAATAAGACCTGGTGCCTCTTTTGGAAGCAAAAAAAAAAAAAAGATCCGGTCTTATTTTCAAGGAAACATGGTATATAAACAGAGAGCAAACCCCCACTCCCTACCAGCACTGATGATGTTATCTAGTTGGGTCATGAAACGTCTGCAAGAAAACAACCAAGTTCAGAGAGCACCAAGGACCCCAAAGTTCAACCTGAACTACAGATATTGTCTTCTGTTAGAGATCCATTTAGCTTTCCTCTCAGGATCAGCCAAGTAATTGCTTTCTTTTGCCATATATTATTTGTGTCAGCTGATTTATAGTTTAATTGTTTGTGAATATTAAGTTTCTGTTTTCCAAGGAATGGATTCCAACATTTGATATTTATCCTCCTTAATTTTTTGCTACTTTTAAAAAAGACCTTCAGTGGCCAATACAGTTCTCACTGATTTGTCTGTGTTGAGTTGCTACTGCGCTGCATCACAACATTTTCATTTTAAACAAATCTGCCCCAAATCTGCATTTAAAATTTTCCTTCCCCAAATATACAGGTAATCCTCAGCTTACAATCACAACTAAGCCCAACATTTCTGTTCCTAAGCGAGACAGTTGTTATGTGACTTTCCCCCCCCCCCATTTTATGACCTTTCTTACCACAGTTGTTAAATGAATCACTGCAGTTGCTAAGTTAGTAACACAGTTGTCGTGTACATCTGACTTCCTCACTGACTTTGCTTGTCAGAAGGCCGTAAAAGGTGATCCCATGACCCCGGGACACTGTGACCATCATAAATGTGAGTCAGTTGCCAAGTATCTGAATTTTGATCATGTGATCATGAGGATGCTGCTTTGATCATAAGTGGGAAAAACGGTAATAAGTCACTTTTTTTCAGTGCCATTATAACTTTGAATGGCCACTAAATGAACTGTTGTTAAGTCGAGGTGTATTTGGGAGAGGAAACTGCAACATAAAATGGTGAACAGTGTGAAGTTTGAATGATAGCATGATAATATTGATCTAGTTCACTTTAAAATGGAGATAAAGCGAAATTCTCCAGCTCTTCTAGTGGCTGGTTCACATTTATTTAGCCTCTTTTAGGGCAATCATTTGTCAAGTTTGAGAAACAGTGACCTGGACAATTACTAGATAGTTTCAAAGAGATACCGAAAACTAATTTTCTGAGCCATCTTGGGGTTATCTGGGTTTTTGCAGCCCAAATCACAGTGATCCTGTTCTGAAGAACATTTAAGAAAGAAGAGATGGATCTAACTACTAGCATTGATGAGGCAATAAAGAAGTTTACCAAAAAAAAAAAAAAAAAAAAAAAAAAACCGCTCAGAGAACCTGACAAATAATCCTGACAAAACGAAATCTGGTGAGTCGTGAAGAGTCAGAAGCAACTGAACAACAAATAACAACTCCGTTTAATCTCGAGGCTTCCCTCAGGCCCTTGGGATATGCTGGATAGCCTGCATTTTATCTCTGGTTAATGGGGGAAAGCAAGCAGAACAGACAAGGCTGGGAATGGTGGGGCAAGGATTCTCTATCTCTCTCCCCGCTGGGATGAACTTGTGTTTCTTTTCTGCATATTTGAACTGCTCTTCCCTGGCTCATATTCCAGAGAATTTCCTTAATGAAATCAATAGTGTGGAAACAGATAGATGTCCAATCTGTGAAGGTCTTGGAATTGTTTTGGAAGTGGAGACATAGAATCCCGCCTTCAGAAAGAAGAAGCTGTTCCATAAGATGACCAACCGCCCTCCTTTAGGGAGGATAGTCCTCCTTTTGTAAGTTCTGTCCTCCCTCGAAAAGTGTCCTCCTACATGTCCTCCTTTTAGATATTTGAAGACTAATCTGCAGGGCTTTTTTTTTTTTTCTCACAGAACGCTCAGAACGGTGTTCCGGCACCTTTTTTTGATGGTTTTTTTTTTTCAACTTTTGCATGAGCTGTGCTACTCCCACTATTGGCTTTTGAAAGCCAATAAGAATTGCTGCTGAGTGCGCCAAAACACCCGGCTGGCAAACTTTGCACATGCAAGTTGTCTGTATTATTGTTGCAATGAATAAAATGTTTCTTTTATTTAAGATATTTTTTTCTTCAATTTATTTGTGTCCTCCTTTTCATTGCAAAAAAGTTGGTCACCTTACTGTTCCAGACAGTGGAGAGCAGGCAAGACAATGTCAACAATTTCACCTAAGGTTGATTTCCTTCCTTCCTTCCTTCCTTCCTTCCTTCCTTCCTTCCTTCCTTCCTTCCTTCCTTCCTTCCTTCCTTCCTTCCTTCCTCCCTCCCTCCCTCCCTCCCTCCCTCCCTCCCTTCATTCCTTTAGCCCAGGAGTGTCAAACTGCCAGCCCACGGGCTGGATGCATCATGGCGAAACCGCACCCACCCCATTGCCGGCAATGGAAAAAAAGACGCGATATATCACAACACATCACGTGATGTTGTGAATTTGACATCCCGTCATAGCCTGTTAGAGCATCTGCAATTTGCAACTGAAAGATCGAAAATAAAAAAGCCCTACAAGAAGGAAAGGTAAAGTGCAAGATTTAAAAAAGGAAAAAAAGAAAGAAAAATAAAAAAAAGAATGACTCCCGACTTACTTTGAGTACAGATACATGTAGAAAACTTACAATAAGCTCTTACTCTTAAGATTAACATTTCATTATGTTATTTCCATAATTGTACATCAATTCTAATGATCCAAATCCCCAAATCAATTTTTCACTGCTTTCACTTTCTCGCCCAAAAGTCCAAAAACGGTTTCCAAGTAGAAATAAAATTGACCAAAGTGTTTTCTTTCATCAAGGCTGTCAGTATTGCCATCTCTGCTGATTCCACCAGCTTCGCCATCCGTTCTTCCATTGTAGGTGTTCTTAATCCTACTCCCCTTGAGCAGATAAATCTCGCATAAAAACGAAGTTCCATAAAGTGTCTCCATTGTAAGTCCAAAAGAAGGGCAAGCCTTGACTCAGTTTCAGCAGAAAAATGTAGCTTTGGAAAATTTCTCCAAGCTGAAAGCCTAGCCAAGCCTGGCGCAGAAATGATTCTTTGACTAATTTAACTCAACTTCACTTGAACTCTTTCTTTTCAATTTCCCCAATCTACAGCAGATAGACAGGCAAGGCAGCTTGATAAGATTTAGTTAGCATAAAAGCACAGGGCTTCCCCCCCCCCCTGTTGCAAGTGCTTCATCTTCCAGCAAGCCCACTTTTTCTCTGACTGAAGGTGACCCAGTGTTCAGGTTTTTCACAGGAGGAAGAAAGGGGTTGTCAGCTACTGATCTTGGACAATGGGACCTTCTCTCTGTTGATTCCAGCCTTGCCTGGGCCTGAAAGCATGGGGTCTTATCCAGACATTAGACAGGTGGTCTTATTTTGAATGGCTTTATTTGCCATTTGGGGGTAGGAAAAAAAAAACCCAGCATGTTTTCTAAAAGACTTCGATTTGGAATCAGAGCTTGGTGAGACCCTGCCAACATTTGTGTGGCCGCAGACAGCCTGCAGAGACACTTAGCTGGCAGGTTTTTAATTTGGGTTTGCCTTTTCATTGACGGAGAAGCCAGGATAAAGTCGTAACGCTGTAATGTGGAAAATCCTGCTTTGAAGAACTGGGTAGGTGTGGGTGGGTGTTCACATTGCATTGTGCCTCCCCTTAAAAAAGATAATACAGTAGCCGTCACTTGGCAGACAACAATTAGATCTGGCATCTGTATGTAGCAAAATACAGAACATTGAGATGGCCGAGGAGATCACAGTTTAATCTTCCAGAATAACAGAATTAAAAGGGGCCTTGGGGGTCTTCTAGTCCAACCCCTGCTCAAGCAGGAGATCCTATATTATTTCAGACTAGTGACTATCCAGATTCTTCTTAAAAACCTCCAGTGTTGGAGCATCCATAACTTCTGAAGGCATCGGTTAAGTCAGTGTTTCCCAAACTTGACAATTTTAAGGCATGAGGACTTCAACTCCCAGAATTCCACAGCCAACAACGCTGGCTGTGGAATTATGGGAGTTGAAGTCCACATGCCTTAAAATTGTCAAGTTTGGGAAACACTGGGTTAAGTGTTCTCACTATCAGGAAATTCCTCCTTAGTTCTAGGTTGGTTCTCTCCTTGATTAGCTTCCATCCATTGCTTCATGCCTTCAGGTGCATGGACAGTAGGTTGACCCTCCTCTTCTTTGCGGCAGCCTGTCAAGTATTGGAACTCTTCCCCATGAAAAGCAACCATAATATTTTTTCAATATTTTATTAATTTTTTAGAGTCACAAATGCTTAATATTTTATCAGTAACATATTGCCTGGGTTTCAATATTTAGCTTACCAATACATGTTAAACTCCTTTCTCTCTACCTTGTTTTTCTAGCCATTGATAAAATATATCCCATGTTCTAAAATATTCTGAGTCTTTTTTCTCTTTCATTTTCAGTGTCAATCTGTCCATTTCTGCACAATCTAAAATTTTCTTAATTATCTCTTCCTCCGCTGGTCATTCTTAGTCTTTCCAATGTTTTTTTTTTTATTTTAGACCAACAAAACAAAACAAAACACAACAAACATTACACACATACAGACGTAATATATCCTTTTTTGTTAACAGCAGTTTGTAACAGTACTCTTCTATTCTTTACATTTCCCCCCTCTTTCTTCTTTGAAATATTTGTCCTTATTGCCCCACTGTTTCTTATTTACATTTTCCTTCTTTCATATTCTACTGCTTACTAGGAATCCAACATTATTCATTGTAGTAACACTCATATTTTTTATAAGACTCGACCGGAATTCCATCTAAGCATGGTGATCATACAAATATTCTCATATTATCTAGTGCATATACTGTTTTTACTCTAATACTATTTCCAACATTAAAATTCACCCCTTTTCATCAAAGTATATTTATTTAATTTTATTTTTCTTTGACATATATAATAATTCCTCCTTTCTTGTTTTATACTAATATTGTGTATAATGTTTCTAAATTTTACTTTCTCTAGTAATTTTCTATAATCCTATTTTATGTAAACTTCCTAAAGATACATCACATCTACATCCAATTTCCTTAAATTGTTAAACGTCTAAACTCTTTTTCTTGATATATTTAATCCATTAATATTTATAGAAAAGAGCTTAATTACGTTTCCCATTTTTGACTTGATCTATTTTTTTGTTTTATACTTCTTGTCTCTATAAGTCTTCCTTTTGATCTTTTTTTTTATTTGTTGAGCAAATACAATTCTTGCTGCAGTTAACATTAATTATACACAAAAAACAGGAGGAGCTTTGGATATATCATTGGAGCCATCAACCTGATTTCTTTGGCCAAGTCTTGAGGACGCCCCTGAAGGCCACCATCTTAAGCCGTTTATTGGTCAGGGTTTTGCACGTATGTGAACCTAGCAATTGTGCCCAGTTAACTTGAATTTAATGGCTTATCTGAATCCGCCATTCTGTCCTCAGCCATGTTTATACTCTGTTTTGCTTGATTTTTTTTTTCTATCCTTGATTTCCTAGCAGGATTGACTTGTCCTTTTGTGAAGGCTTCAGAAAAAGCTTAATGGCGAGTGGACAAAGAAGATTAAAGAACAGAGGAGCCGTTTCAGCCATAACTGTCTTTCGCACAATATGCAGGCATCTTTACAATACTTTTTGTTTTGTTTTGTTTTGCTCTCCCTGGTTTTGCTGCACAAGCAGAATGGCCATATTGATTGTGATAGAGCAGATAAAGGGAGGCTGCCAAAAAGAAGGATTGTGCAACAGGAGTGCAATCACAGACACAATGTTTGCCTGAGATAACAACGCAGGCGAAAGGAGACAGATGCTCTCTCTCTCTTCTTTCTCCAGGACAGTATCGGAGCTGGACCAAAATATTTTGGTACCTGAGACAAAGAGAAGATGCTGCTTGTATGTTTGGGGGTTGATTAGCCATGGATGAAATGGCATTTCTACACACATGGAAGAGAGCAGCCCTAGTGAGGATGCTGGCAGAATCACAGGAGGCCAAATGTGGCTTTTTATATATATATAAAATATAAATTATTGAAGTTTGTTTTAAAATACAAATACAAACCAAAATTGAGGAAGTTTAAAGAGAGAGAGGATGTGCAAAGAGAGATAAAAGAAGAAAGAAGATTTGTGACTTTTGACTCTCTTCAGTGCTCTGGAATACGAAAAAAAAAAAAAGACAAAAAAAGAATTAAAGCAGGGATATCCAATCGTGGCAACTTGTGGACTTCAACTCCCAGAATTCCCTAGTCAGCTGCCAAGGCTGAAAAACATGGACCTCTATGCCCTGTAGATGGCAGCACCTAAGAAATGGTTTCCTAGGATGGGTGATCTCCATGCAGAAAGCAAAATCTTGGCTAAATAAATAAATGATGGAGGAGGGCGGGAAAGAATCCACCCCAAAACACTCCACATTAAATCTCACGAGGTAGGAAAACTGAACTTCAGAAAAAAAAAAGGTTGGAAAAAGAATGGAAGTAGACATGAAGAACCAAGAGATAGAAGATACTTGATTGGCAGCTGATAAGGAGAAGCTGGCAGCTGATAAGCTGATAAGAAGGAGACATTTCCTGTCAGTGAGGACAATTCATCGTGGAACGGCTTGCCTCCAGAAGTTGTGGGTGCTCCATCACTGGAGGTTTTTAAGAAGAGATTGGACAGCCGTTTATCTGAAATGGTATAGGGTCTCCTGCTTGAGCAGGGGGTTGGACTAGATGACCTCCAAGGTCCCTTCTGACTCTGTAATTCTATTCTAGTCTAGTCTAGTCTAGTCTAGTCTAGTCTGGTCTCATAAACAGCAATGTAGCTCACGTGACAGGAAATTTGGGGAGAAGCCTTTTGGATCATGCAAAGAGGCTCAATTTTAGTAAACTCACACTAAACAAGGACGAGAAATTCTGCTCACATTTTCCAAGAGTGTTGCTACTCTAGGTTTAGCATGAAAGGTTTCTTATTAAAAATGGTGCAGTTCTTGCTACCTTGATCTTCCTCAACTTGTGAACGGAATTATCACAGAATAGCTAATGTTGACCTATACTTTCTCCCCAAGTTGAGGCTAAGAGGAAAGGACCTTGACGTTGCCGTGAGCAAGATCTGAAGGGATTAGTTAACATATTGTGTGCACTCAGCCAAGTAGGGACTCTCTCCTCTTTGGGCTCTAATCCCACTCCTCACTTGCTTAAGTCCCATTCACCCTATGGCCCATGGCCCCAAAGGGATAACCCCAAATGGAGTACTGTGGGTATCTCTAGTTTAATGAAGAGAAGGATGAGGGGGGACATGATAGCAGTCTTCCAACATCTCAGGGGCTGTCACAAAGAGGACGGAGTCAAGCTCTTCTCCAAAGAGCCTGAAGGCAGGATAAGAGGCAACGGATGGAAACTAACCAAAGAGAGAAGCAACCTGGAATTAAGGAGAAATTTCCTGACAGTTAGAACAATTAACCAGTGGAACAACCTGCCTCCAAAAGTGGTGAATGCTCCAACACTGGAGGCTTTTAAGAGGAGACTGGACAGCCACTTGTCTGAAATGGTATAGGGTTTCCTGCCTGAGCAGGGGATTGGGCTAGAACAGTGGTGGCAAACCTATGGCACGGGTGCCAGAGGCGGCACTTGTAGCCCTCTCTATGGGCACACGTGCCGTTGCCTCAGCCTTGCCTCCCCTTGTGACCCCCTCCTCTCCAGCAGCCCCCCTGAAGGAGAGTCGCCCTTGAGCATGGCCCACACAGAGCAGCGCAGCCAAGGACATGGCAGCCAGGCAGCATAGACAAGACTCTGCCCTCACACCCCATTGTGCACAGTTGATGCTGCGGGATGTGGGCAGAGGGCGTGGCCACCATGGTTCTGCTGGGCTGCCTGGGCGATCTGCGGTGGGCCCTGGAGGCGGTGAGTGGTCCTGTGAGCAGGCGGGGCAGGGGATGGGGGGCAGAGCGGGGGCAGAGCAGGGAGGTGGAGCGGGGGCGGGGGCAGTTTTTGGGCACTCGGTCTCTAAAAGGTTCGCCATCACTGGGCTAAAAGATCCCTTCCAACATCATCATCATCATCATCATTATTTGCCCTGTCCATTGCTGGTCTGAATGATACAGGTAGTCATCAATTTACAACCATTCTTTTAATGACAGTTCAGAGTTTCAAGGGCCACTGAAAAAAAGCCACTTATGGCCAGTCCTTGGGCTTATGACCATCACAACATCCTCAAATTCATGTGCTTGGCAATTGGCATGTATTTATGACAACTGCAGCATCTGGGGTCATGTGCTCGGCCTTTGTGACCCTTGATGAAACAAACTCGGGGGGGGGAGAGGAAATCCAGATTTGCTTAATGAGCATGTGACTCACTTAACAATTTCAGTGATTCGTTTAGCAACTGTGCAAAAAAAAAAAGTTTGTAAAAATCAAGAGCCTTACTTAACAACTGTCTTGTGTTCACAATGGAAATTCTGGTTATGGACCACCTGTTGTCCCTTTTTCAACCGTTGAGCTTATACTGATTAGAGAAACAAATGCTGGGCTGGATGAGGCCGCTGGTTAATGAAAGCGGAATTGGATATTGAAGGCTCAGCAGAGAAGTGCTATATTCTTTAATATTTAAAGTTGGCAGAAGTGTAAAAAAAAAAAATGCTGGGTTTAAATTCCCTACACCCACTCATTCTAAGTCGCCCGTCACCAAGATCCCTGCCAGATGACCTGCAACACAATCTCTCCTTCTTGGAATCCATTTCTGCAGGCTTGCAGAGCTGCAGACAGCTTAATTATTTTATTTTTGTTTGTTTTAAATAAAACCGTCTGATCAAAAATGCATTTGTTGCCTTTCTTTTCCCAACCCAACCATCACACCAGCGCTCCGAATGCAAAATTCCAAATTATTCTGTGTTTTGCGGGCTTGGAAGGCTGATCTGAGCAAATAATGGCGCCTTTTTATAATGGTTTCGCAATTTGGTGGCATACTGTTCGTCTCAGTCACTTTTAGGCTGGGGCACCTCCAAAGGAAGTGCTGGTGGAAACTGAAAACATTTTGAAATGTTGTGATTGGGTGAGCAACAGACTTTTGCTGTCTTAATTATGCCTTTTATTATTTGAAAACAGAATTGAGCTACAGGTTTAAGAAAGGAGAGAGAGACACAGCAAAGGCCTGAGCTGGCAGGGGGTTGCCAGCAGACACAGAGAGTTAGTGAAGGGAGCTTATTAAAAAAAATAGCTTCATTGTAAGCTGGTATAGAGTCAGCTCAAATTGGATGCTTCTCCCTTCCTGCCTTCTCGTTCCTTTTACTGGCATCAGAAACTGTGCGCTGAAACAATGAAATGAAATTCAAACAACGTTAGCCCACAGCTCAAAAAAAGCTCCAACTTAAAACTTGAGGAATTACAGATTCGAAATGGCAACCTTCTTCTCCATTCTTCCCAACCCAACAGAAAGTTTGAAAGAAAATACATAAGGGATGAAGACTCGGTCTGTTTCTTTATTGGTGAAAAAGCTCTCTGAAAACCGAATGCAATGGAACGGAAGCAAATTTGGTACAAAGTGAAAAGCTGCAGCTGCCAATAAAGCTAAAGAGATTTGTCTGAAATGGTATAGAGTTTTCTACTTGAGTAATGGGCTGGTCCCTTCCAACTCTGTTATTCTGTTCTGTTCTGCTCTGTTCTTCTGGGAAAAGATAGATCAGGCATGAAAATGGGTCAGTTCAGGCCAGGGGCTGTTGAGAAAAAAAGTAAATCCAGAAAAAAAAATTACGTCAGTGCATCCCCATAGGAGATTCATCAGAATGTCATTGCTCTCTCGCTCTATCTTCCCACAGGTACGCCCACACGTGTTTCTTTGTTACACAAAAGAAAATGGATATCCTTCTTGTAGTAGATAGATAATGGATAGATGGATAGATGGATACATAGACAGAATAGATAGATAAAATAGATGATGGATGGATAAATGAGATAGATAAATAAACAGAATTGAGATGATACATAAAAGAGATAGATAGATGATGGATGGATGATATATATATAGAGACAGACAGACAGACAGACAGATAGACAGACAGACAGACAAAATCGATATATACAGTATAAAAGAGATAGATGATGGATGGATAGCTAGCTAGCTAGCTAAATGATAGATAGATAGATAGATAGATAGACAGACAGACAGACAGATAGATTATATATGATAGATTATATATATATATATGATAGATAGATAGATTTTATATATATATAAGATAGATAGATAGATAGATAGATAGATAGATAGATAGATAGATAGATAGATAGATTGATAGATTGATAGATAGATAGATAGATATGGGAGAGAAATAAATATGGGAGAGAGAGAGATAGGATCAAGATGATACATAAAAGACAGACAGATAAAAAGATAAAACATAGATGGAAAAAGAGAGGGAGAGAAAGATGTGGGATCCTTGGTATTCTCTGAGTTTGGTTGTTTTCTTGCAGACGTTTCCTTACCCACCTAGGTAACGTCATCAATGCTAGAAGGGAGAAGGGGTTTGCTCTCTGTTTATATACAAGTGGCTTCCCCTGTTGGTGTTGGTAGGGGTGCTCTTGGTGGTTCCTTGATCAGAGTTTTATTTGCTGTTTCATTGTTTGTCTGAGTTAGTGATTCTTTGGGGTACTGGTTGAAGTCCACATACCTTAAAGTTGCTAAGGCTGAGAAATGAAACAGTACAGATTGAGACATGATGACTTTGCACTATCTGCTGGGCAGATGGAGATGGATTAATTATTGAATGGGCAACTGATTATTCCTGGAGATAAATTAATGAGGAAAAGACTGGGCTCATAGGAAAAAAGAAAGGCAAGAGGAAAAAGTTCTTTTAGAGTGAAAAGTGAAAATGAAATGAATGTTTACCATTTTCTCATATAGGAGCAAAACTCCCGTAAGTGCACCCACCTGTTCCAAATAAAGCAGCAGGTTTAAAAAATTATCACAGGCTATAAAACAAAAAGAATGAAAATGTCGTTTTATTCAAATTCAGTAAATATTCTGTTTTTGTTCTTTTTTTTTTTTTTAAGAAAAAGTTTTCTGGTCAAGATTTCTCACCTGATTTTGGGATAAGTTTCCCAAAAAGGCAATATTAGGGCATAGCTGCAGATTATATTAGCGATATGTCTTTCAGCCACATCAAAGAATTTAAAAATAATAATAATTTCAGGGTCTGGTAATGTATCTTAATCTTTACTAATTGTGATTGTGCCCCAAATCCCCATTTTGTTCTCCCATGTAGGAAAACATTCTCATTGGCACCATTTTTTTTTAAAAAGAAAATCCTAATTGCATTAACATCTCAACCTCGTTTTGCATCCAGTTTTGATCACCACAGTATAAAAAATATGTTGAGACTCTGGAAAGAGTGCAGAGAAGAGCAACAAAGATGATCAGGGGACTGGAAGCTAAAACATATAAAGATCGGTTGCTGGAATTGGGTATGTCTAGTTTAATGAAGAGAAGGATGAGGGGGGACATGATAGCAGTGTTCCAGTATCTCAGGGGCTGCCACAAAGAAGAGGGAGTGAAGCTATTCTCCAAAGTACCTGAAGGCAGGACAAGAAGCATTGGATGGAAACTGATCAAGGAGAGAAGCAACCTAGAATTGAGGAGAAATTTCCTGACAGTGAGAACATTTAATCAGTGGAACAACCTGCTCCAGAAGTTGTGGGTGCTCCAACACTGGAAGTTTTTAAGAAGAGATTGGACAATCATTTGTCTGAAATGGTATAGGATTTTCTGTTTGAGCAGGGGGTTGGACTAGAAGACCTCCAAGGTCTTGTCCAATGCTGCTGCTGCTGCTGCTGCTACTGATAGAATAGTCAACTTCAATGAGATTCAGGCTGGAGAAGAAAAAAACATCTTCACTCCATGGACTGCAGTTTTGATGGAAGATCAGCCCATTTATAATTAATAATTTAAAAATCCCCTGACCCAGCTATAAGCAATGTAGTTAATAGCATGACTAAAACCTGACACTGCATGTTTTGGAGAAAGTGAATTTTCAGGGAAACTATCTGAAAGCGGCAAGTTGCTGAACACGACGTTGACACGGTCTCAACAAAGTGACAGCACTTGCGGTTTGTTTTAGGAAGAGTTATCTGGGTTCGAAAGACCAACGTTGAACTTTCATTCCTTAGATACATTTGGGCGTATTCTTGTCTGGCACAGGAGTGTCTGGGCAAAGGTTGAAAAAATAATCATGGGAAGTTGTGATTGCGTAACCATAGTGCTGATCTGTTATTGTAGCCATCACACTTGTGTTACACAAATGGGTGGGGCTCCTCTTTTTTCCCCATAACAACAACCCTGTGAGGTAGGATGGGCAGAGAAAGAGAGAGAGAGAGAGGGAGGGAGGGAGGGAGGGAGGGAGGGGGAGAGGGAGAGGGAGAGGGAGGGAGAGAGAGAGAGAGAGAGACAGGGAGGGAGGGGGAGAGAGAGAGAGAGAGAGAGAGAGAGAGAGAGAGAGAGAGAGAGAGAGAGAGAGAGAGAGATCCAAGTCATCCATCTGCCTTTCTTTTCTTGGCAAGACTAGAACTCACAGTCTCCTGGTGATTGGCCCCAAATCACCCAGGCAGTTTTCATGCCCAAGGCGAGACTAGAACTCACAGTCTCCTGGTGATTGGCCCCAAATCACCCAGGCAGTTTTCATGCCCAAGGCGAGACTAGAACTCACAGTCTCCTGGTGATTGGCCCAAATCACCCAGGCAGTTTTCATGCCCAAGGCGAGACTAGAACTCACAGTCTCCTGGTGATTGGCCCCAAATCACCCAGGCAGTTTTCATGCCCAAGGTGAGACTAGAACTCACAGTCTCCTGGTGATTGGCCCCAAATCACCCAGGCAGTTTTCATGCCCAAGGCAAGACTAGAACTCACAATCTCCTGGTGATTGGCCCCAAATCACCCAGGCAATTTTCATGCCCAAGGCAGGACTAGAACTCACAGTCTCCTGGTTTCCAGCCTGCTGCCCTAATCACTAAACCAAACTAGCTCTTTCAGGTATAAGGCGGGTACCTTAAGCTTGTATTTCCCTTAAAAATATCCAAACTGTGTCAAAAATTGGGTCTGTTTGTTTATTTATTCATTTAATACACTTATATGGTCTTCTATATTTTGCATACAATAATCCTGGTGGTCTCGCAGCACAACAGTAAATCATAATAAGAGAACAATAATGCCAACAGGCTTATAAATAAGGCTAATATTTCCAAGCATTGTGAGAAGAGGAAGAATCAAATGCTGGTTTAAGACATGCATTTTGTTTTTTTAAAAAATGCCCCCAAATCTAATTAAAGGGAGGCAGGAAATTATGGCCCTACCCATCCACAGAGTCCATGGGGAGGGGGTGTCAAATAAGGAAGAGAGTATTCATGATTGTGCAGCCAGTGCCTCGCCCCCATTGTATATACAAGAGTGTCAGAGGGGTTTATAAACCCTTGCACACAGTTGTGACCACGTCCTTGTCTTTCCTACCTCTCCTATGGATGTTGGTATCACATAGGGGACTGGAGGCTAAAACATATAAGGAACTGTTGCTGGAATTGGGAATGTCTGGTTTAATGAAGAGAAGGACTAGGGGGTGACATGATAGCAATGTTCCAATATCTCAGGGGCTGCCACAGAGAAGAGGGAGTCAAGCTATTCTCCAAAGTGCCTGAAGGCAGGACGAGAAGCAACAGATGGAAACTCATCAAAGAGAGAAGCAACCTAGAACCAAGGAGAAATTTCCTGACAATTAAAACAATCTAACCGAAGTTGTGAATGCTCCAACACCGGAAAATTTTAAGCAGAGACTGGACAACCATTTGTCTAAAATGGTATAGGGTTTCCTGCCTGAGCAGGGGCTGGACTAGAAGACCTCCAAGGTCCCTTCTATTATTCTATTCTATTCATTAGGGTGATAACCATGGGGACAAGTTTTTTTGCCCTTACAAGGCCAGCTGATTGTAGAAAGTGGCACAATTGTAGTAGCTGAACATCTGAGAGCGACCGCTCACAACGGGGGGGGGGAGCCTCTCTTCCTTCAATTAATTTAGAGCTATTTATATTCCTGTTAACTACCGATTGTATTATGTGCATGTCTAATGACTGTAATAACATTAAAGAAGCAGACACCATTTGAGGAATCATATGATTTTTCAATTACTGTGCTCCATTAATATTTTTGTTCGTCAATGGATACTTTATTAAATGTTCAGGATTCACGCCTGCCTAATGAAGGTCTTGTGGGATGTGTGTCTCTGGGTGTATGTGTGCATGAAAGAGAGATGGAATATGGATAACATAGCGCAATCATTTTGAAGAACGGCGTAGTGGCCTAGCGGTGAAGATGCTCACCTCCCATATGGAAGGTTGAGAGTTTAATCCTAGGTAGCAGTGGTTATTTCTCTCCTAGGGTGCAAAGAAAAAAATATCTGCTGTGAACTCCACGTGGCGTCAGGAAGGGCATCCAGCCAGTAAATGCTCCATGCAGTTGTCCCGACTATACCTTGAATTAAGGGAATAGAGGAGGGGTCCCCAACCCCCGGTCCACGGACCAGTACCGGGCCGTGGCATGCCAGCAACCAGGCGACACAAACAAGCAAAGCCCCATCTGCAAGATGCAGGCAGCACACAAAACCAGGCACTGTCCGGTCTGTGGAAAAACCTGTCTCCATAGAACTGGTCCCTAATGCCCAAAAAGTTGTTAGTTGCGAAATCGTGTCCGACCCATCGCAACCCCATGGACAACGTTCGTCCAGGTCTTCCTGTCCTCTACCATCTTCTGGAGTCCATTTAAGCTCACACCTACTGCTTCGGTGACTCCATCCAGCCACCTCATTCTCTGTCATCCCCTTTTTCTATTGCCCTCAATCTTTCCCAGCATCAGGCTCTTTTCCAGTGAGTCCTTCCTTCCCATTAGGTGGCCAAAGTACTTGAGTTTCAACTTCAGGATCTGGCCTTCTAAAGAGAGTCATAAAAAGGGAGTTTTCAAATGGACCCTGCTATAGCGCGGGAATAACACTAGGGAGAAGGAGAAGGAAAAGAAGAGCAATCGTCTTTATTCATAACAATAAAGACATCTCTTTCTGTCCCAATTAGAGGCAACCCCCCGACTTACAACCATTCATTTAGTGGCCATTCAAAGTTACGACAGTGTGAAAACAGGGTCATACGACTGGACTTAGACATTTTGACTCTTGCAGTGTCCCCACAGTCATGTGACCAAAATCTGAGTGCTTGACAACTGGCATGTTTTTATGACAGTTTCAGCATCCCAGCGTCATGTCGTAAAGATCGCCCTTTACGACCTTTCCAATGGATCTTCTGACAAGCAAAGTCAACGGGGAAAGATGGATTTGCTTAGCAACCGTATGATTTACTGTATTCTTCTACTGCTGTGATAATGGTTAATAACCATTGCAAAAATGATTGCTGAATTGAGCCTGACTTACCAAACATCTGCCTTGCTTAGCGACAGAAGGTCCAGTCCTAATTGGGGCCGTAAGTCAAAAGCTACCTTTACAACATAACTTGTACACTTGGCTTTCTACAGGTCCTCGACGTACGACCATTATTGAGCCAAACGTTTCTGTTGCTAAGTGTGACAGTTGTTCGGTGAGTTTTGCCCCATTTTGCGATCTTCTTTTGTCACTGTTGTTAAGTGAATCGCTGCAGTTTTTCAGTTAGGAACATGGTTATTAAGTGAATCTGGCTTCCCCATTGATTTTGCTTGTCAGAAGGTTGCAAAAGGGGATCACATGACCCTGGGGCATTGCGATCGTCATAAATCTGAGTCAGGTGCCAAGCATGTGAATTTTGATCACGTGACCGTGGGTATGCTTGCAATGGTTGTAGGGGTGAAAATGGTTATATGTCACTTTTTTCAAGGCCATTTTAACTCTGAACAATCACAAATGTCTGAAATGGTATAGGGTTTCTTGCCTAAGCAGGGGGTTGGACTAGAAAGCCTCCAAGGTCCCTTCCAACTTCTATTCTATTCTATTCTATTCTATTCTATTCTATTCTATTCTATTCTATTCTATTCTATTCTATTCTATTCTGTTCTGTTCTGTTCTGTTCTGTTCTGTTATTATCCTATCCTATCCTATCCTATTCTGCTCTGTTCTATTCTGTTATGTTATCCTGTCCTATCCTGTCCTGTCCTGTCCTGTCCTGCTCTGTTCTATTCTGTTCTGTTATCCTATCCTGTCCTATCCTATCCTATCCTATCCTATCCTATCCTATCCTATCCTATCCTATCCTATCCTATCCTGCTCTGCTCTGCTCTGTTGTTCTGTTCTGTTCTGCCCTGCCCTGCCCTGCCCTGCCCTGCCCTGCCCTGCCCTGCCCTGCCCTGCCCTGCCCTGCCCTGCCCTGCCCTATTCTATTCTATTCTATTCTATTCTATTCTATTCTATTCTATTCTATTCTATTCTATTCTATTGTAAGTTGAGGACTACCTGCATTGAGCCAATATCTTCGATTTGAGTTCCTTATTCTTGGAGGGCTTGAGAATTTCTTTCAAATTACTCTGGAAATTGGTGGGGGTTTTTTGTACTCCCTAGATTGTTGAACAGAGTGGAGATGATGAAGGTTGAAGGTAATCTTTTCTGATTGTTCTAATTGTTGAACTCTGATGTCTTCACCATGCTCATAGCACTCAATCTGGAGAAATTTCCTGTCAATGTCTTCTCTTGGGATTCAACCTAAGTCTGCAGATTGTAGGACTGTGGTCTGAAAATTAAAATATTCACGAGCACTTCTTTGCAACTTCATAACTAGATACACCGCCCCCATTTCCTCTGGGGCGAACCCCCCCCCGCCAAATTGCCTTTCATCAAGTGGAATGGGAATTCATCCTCATCTTCATCACATCACAAGATAAGTTCTTGACATGGCACAGTTTTTGACACAAACCCAAATTCTTCCTCTTCTTTCTTAGATGGTTTGAAAATGAAACACTCAGCCACAGTTGCTAAATGTTTTATTTGCCTGGGATGGCGGCCATCCTTTCTTTTGCAACATAACAGTTCTTCAGTTTCTTTCCTTTTCATTAATCAATGCCCATTGTGTGATTGTGATTTACGTTATTGCACTGAGTCCTTACTTGATGCAGTGGCTTCACTGAATTTGTTCAGGCCTTACCAGCACAGTGTTTTTCAACCTCAGCAACTTTAAGACATATGGAATACTGGCTGGGGAATTCTGGGAGTTGAAGTCCACACATCTTAAAGTTGCTGAGGCTGGCAAACACTCTGCTAGCAGATACTCCAGTTGCCATTTGAAGCCTTAAATTAACTCCAGTCTGAATCCTCAAGACAACATTTAGAGGACTAAAACGGCAGCTTTTTAATGTCTGTCCTTACTTCATTCCTTATCATTATTTTATTATTTACTCAGAAATAATAAATAATGCCCTCCTTTGGTTCTGTGTTAATTTATACTACCTAACTTCTTTTGTGTGCACTTAAAAAAAAAAAAAGGCCATGGGCAAATAATTTATTTATACACAAATAAATAAGAAAAACAAGCCATCATCTTTTTTTTCTTAATTAGAAAGAAAATGAAAGTGTTGTGGATGTCAAGAGATATAATTTATAACACAGCAGTGCCACGTTAGGGACTCCCATAAAATAGATATTGTTAAATATCTGAATGGCTGAAATTGTCCTGATGAATTTAGCCTTCTGTGCTACATTCAATGCTTAAATGCAACAACAACAACAAAAATAAGGCAAAAAGCCTTGGAGGTGGAACAGATATGTGTGAGCACACCCCTTCCAATTCACAGCTATTTGTACTACAGTGTGAAAAATCTGGGTGTTCTCCCCTTGTTCTGTGCTGTTCTCCCCGTTAACAAGCTAGTAGATAGCAGGAAAAAAAAATCTGAATCCGTCTTTTTGTCTACAGCTTGGTGCAAATCAGAAACTGATGGACGTTTTTATTAAACATCCATTTAACACTTTGTATAGCTCCGGGTCTGAGAAGCACTGAAAACTTCCTCAGCGTTTTTGGACAGTTACTCATTCGTTAAACATTATTGTCATTTTGTTTCTTCTGTTATCAAAGGATTTCTCAACACCCTCCCTCCCCCTCCCCTTTTCTTTCTTTCTTTCTTTCTTTTTTTTTGCATTGTACTGGAAGATTTCTCTCTTTTTTAAACATTTCTTCTTTATCAAGAATTTTTTACACTTCCGTTATAACTGACTTTTTTCATGTTACAAAGGTTCGAACAATAACGATATTCAGTAGTCTATAACAATAAAGATTTCTCTTTATCTTTTTTTTAACCACAACAGGGGGGGGAAAAAAACTTCCAGTGCGCTTATGTGTATATACAGCACATTATCTTCAGAGCGCTAATCTAAACATTATTCATATTTGTTCTCCTTTTTTCCACATAGTAATCTTAAAAAGACTAAGCACCTATTTTTTTTTCCACGCACATCCTTCTGATTCAAGTGATTAGCCTCAGTAATGCAGTTATCTCTGTGTGTGAGACAGACGGAGAAATGTTCAAGGGTAATTCTTAGTGATTTGCAAATTTGTATTTCTTGAAAGACTCTTAAGCATCTAGAGAATCTTAAAAGCATCTCATTGATTGGTATTCTGACTTACTTAGTTTTCTGAAACCTTTTGATGAATTTCTGCGCATGTGTTTATATAAATGTCCCAAAAAGACGAGGATGGGAACTTCTAACAAATTTGATTTAATAGAGACACAATTCATGATTTAAAAAAGTAGGTCCTTCCCTCCCTCCCTCCCTCCCTCCCTCCCTCCCTCCCTCCCTCCCTCCTTCCTTCCTTCCTTCCTTCCTTCCTTCCTTCCTTCCTTCCTTCCTTCCTTCCTTCCTTCCTTCCTTTCTTCTACAGCATATGCTTACTTAACCTCACTAAAAAACCGACCATCAAAATGTCAATATGCAGACCTTTAAAAGAAATCACCATGGATCTTTTGAGCACTGGCTGGAAGGCTACATGAAACTAATCAAGAAGAGAAGCAACCTAGAACTAAGGAGAAGCTTCCTGACCGTTAGAACAATTAACCAGCGGAACAACCTGCCTCCAGAAGCGGTGAATGCTCCAACACTGGAAGTTTTTAAGAAGAGACTGGACAGCCATTTGTCTGAAATGGTGTAGGGTTTCCTGCCTGAGCAGGGGGTTGGACTCGATGACCTCCAAGGTCCCTTCCAACTTTATTATTATTATTCTTGAGACAATATTTACCACAATACCTCTTCAATATAATGAACCGTGAGAGAAAGGAGCTGTTTATTCTTCATAGGTTTCTGTTAGACAATATCCATCCAATAGCAAAGTCACACATGATAATGGTGCCTCCTCCCCCCCATCAGTGGCAAAGGAAGAAGCCATTTTAATGGAGGAAACCATTTTAAATTTCTTAAGTTACCAAACAGGGTGCCCGTTCTGATCCTCTCTCCCGCTCTAAGAGTTTTGCCTTTTCCCTGAAACATGTCAGTGGCTTTTAAAATGGTTGAAACAGCTGATTCGGCATCCCAGAAGAGTCTGTCTGACTGTGTCTGAGACAGCTGGACAAATTGTTCCCATGGATCCTACAGTCCAGCTGGGCATTGTAAAGATTAGCCAAGATCTGAAGGAAATGCCATCTGGCCTGTATCTGGGGCTTGTCCTAATATCTTTTGAACAAAGGGACTCTTGTCTTTGGGCTTTGGGGTCTTAAGGAAGCTGCTGTATAATTTCAGTCAATTTATTGACATAGCTGATCCTATATTATCAATGTAAGCTTGTAGACTCATTGATAGAGGAACACACAGCACAGGCCTTTTACCCCTCAGCTGTGCCAGCATTGGTGGCCCATGATTTGACCTAATCATAAGGGCTTCCAAGTTCTCTAAGCTCTGTGTTATGGTCAACTTGTCTTCTATTGACTTCATATACAACATCCAAATCTGCATCTTTCCATAGAACATAGAATCATGGGGCTGGAAGGGATCTTAGAGGTCTTCTAGCCCAACCTCCTGCTCAAGGCAAGAGACTTTATTTCAGGGGTCTTGAAACTTGGCAACTCAGGGCTGGCTGAGGAATTCTAGGAGTTGAAGTCCACAAGTCTTAAAGTTGCCAAGTTTGAAGACCCCTGCCTTATATCATGCCAGTCAAATGATTGCCCAATCTATTGTTAGAAGTAAAGTCTTCATCCTGGTTCATCCAAGCCGGGAATAAATAAGTAAACATGGTGACTGCTTTGGGAAGAAGGTTACAGTTTATTGCAGAAAGACGGTTCTTCAGGAAAGTGCAGAGGAGAGAAGGGTTGAGCACATGGTATAGTGAGTTTTTATACCCTCTAGCCTTTTGTTTGGAATAGTTTCCTGTTCCTGTGGCATGAACCTTGAGGCTGTTTCTGAGTGTTTGTCTAGGCCTTGATATCTGTGGTTTAATTCTATTATCATATCCTGCTTCCCAGGTGATGGGGCTGACTCCTAGAGTTTGGGTGGGGTATGCAGATCTTCTCTTTTGTCTTCTTGATTGCTCTGGCTCCAACTTTCTGATGGTTTTACATCTGCATTTGTATGGGGCTAAAGTCTTGCTTGGGGCAGAGAATAGATTTGGGGCCAGGTTTGGTTTTAAAAAGTCCTTTTGAGGAAAAATATATTTTTCTGCCCTTTTTAATATTTCTTTCTCTGGGCTAACTTCCCTCACTATTTTTGAAAACTTTCAGTGATGGTGCACTCACAGGTTTGGGAGGCAAGCTCCTGCATTAATTAATTATTCTCACTATCAGAAAATTTATTCTCCTAGGCTGGATCTCTCTTTAACAAGCTTCCATCCATTACTTCTTATCCTGCCCTCTGGTGCTTTGGAGAATAAGCCAATGCCCTCTTCTATGTGACAGCCCCTTGTTGTCTCGGCGGCTTCATGAGATTTGATCAACTTCTGCCCTCAACTGCTACCTTCAACAGCCTGGGAAGAATGGCAAGTGGAGATAAAGAGTGCAGTTTTATCTTTCCCTCTCTGTGTAAGTTCCCTGGTTGAAATCCCCTCTTAATCGAAATGGCCCCATTAACAGGTGAGACAATTTCTAAAGTTTTGCACTGATGGCCTTTTAACGTTGTCCACCAGATCTGCTGGCAAAGCCAGTGATGGGATAATTTTAGCCAAAGGGAAGAAAAATATTGGCAACAATTCCTTAGGATTACTCAAAAAGGCTTACGGGAGGAGTTGCTTGAGGTCTTCCTTTGGAATTAGCGGAATTGTAGAAAAACAGGAAAATTGCATATTATTTGGAAGGATGGTACAATACTAGTTAGGGCTTTCTCACATACCTCTTCACTGCCTCAGCACTCTAAGTGCAAGGACTTCATGTTCCATAAAACTATCTGCTAAATTCTCCTTGAAGTACAGGTAGTCCTCGATTTGTAACCATTTGCTTAGTGATTATTCAAAGTTGCAATGGCACTAAAAAAAGTGACGTATGACCATTTTTCACACTTATGACTGTTGCAGCCTTCTCATGGTCATGTGATCAGAATTCAGATGCTTGGCAACTGGCTCATATTTATGACGGTTGCAGCGTCCCGGGGTCATGTGATCACCTTTTGCCACCTTCTGATAAGCAAAATCAATTGGGAAGCCAGATTCACTTAAGAATCATGTTACTAATTTAACAAGTGCAGCGATTCATTTAACAGAAAGGTCATCAAATGGGGGCAAAACTGACTTAAGAACTGTCTCATTTAGCAACAAAAAAATTTGGGCTCAATTTTGGTCATACATTGAGGACTACCTGTGCTTTCTACAGCAAATTCTCCTTCATTAAATTGAAAGAATTCCTAGGAAAAATATATCTCTATGGAGATTCTCAGTCATCCATGTCATGGTTGTTCCAAAGGTGGGTTTTTTTTTTCCGAAAGGCAACTGGACTTTGTTTTCTGTAATTTCTTGTACACAAAGTCTAGTTGTCTTTTGAGAAAAGCGCCTTTAGGAAAAAATATAGTTGTTTTTCACCCTCTTATAGGTCCTACGCTGGTAAAATCCAGAGGAAAAAGTGAAGTTAGGCCAGAGTAGTTATGTAGCAAAAGAATTATCCTCCAATATGTCGCTACATATACAGCACTGAAAGCTTTCTGATGTAAATAGTGAGAAAAAGAGATCTGAAAGCATTTTTTTTCCCCCTCTGGAAATTGTACCAAAGTTCTTTTCAAAAAGAACAGGTTTTATGCAGCATGAAAAACAGCCCAGGATTATACAATTTGATAATGACATCATGTAATTACTCTATTTAAAAAATGAATATACACATACTTATGAATGATGGGGAAAAAGGAGGAGGAAGGTAAGAGATTAAAAGATGCAGCCAAAGCATGGATTTATTTTTTCCTCTCGCTTTGAATGAGAGAAAAAAAAAATCTCTCTGAGCCAAATTCCCATGTTTTCTATAATTGCAGCCTTTGATTATGTTCTTTGTAACATGTTATCTGGTGAATTGATCGGAAAATCCAGAAAGCATGCATATTTGGGGGATTTTTGAACTGGTGTTAACAGAAATGTTATGAGGTAAATTTTGGCTGTATTTTCCTTAGGTTCAGCACCTCTTGTTTTAGTATTGTTTTCTGGTCCAACTAAGAGACTTTATGATTGCAACTTACCATGAATCCTTGAGATATTTATATAAAGAATCCAAATACCGTATTTTCCGGTGTATAAGATGACTTTCTAAACCAGTGGTTCTCACCCTGTGGGTCGGGACCCCATTTGGGGTCGAACGACCATTTCACGGGGGTCGCCAAACAACACAGTCCACCATTTTTTTCCTCTTTTCCTTAGCTGTGCTACTCCCTTTTATTCTATTGGCTTTTGAAAGCCAATAGAATAGACTCTCCTGAATAGAGTCTAATTCTATTGGCTTTCAAAAGCCAATAGGAATTGTCCAGGCTGTCTCTGCCCTGCTGAGCCCGCCAAAAGTCCCATTCTGCAAACGGTGCTGCACCAGTCGAGTAGTCCTCGACTTACGACCAGTTGAGTAGTCCTCGACTTACGACCGGTTGGGGGTCATGGCATTAAAAAGGTTGAGAACCATTGTTCTAAACCATGAAAATCTTCTCAAAAGTCGGGGGGTCGTCTTATATGCCCAGTAGTCTTATACACTGGAAAATACGGTAATAAATATCTATTGTAGAGAAAAATAAAAATAAGAAAAATGAAAAAAATAAGAGATTAATAACAAGAAGATGAAGTATATTTAAGTTATTATTATTGTTACTGTATTACTTTTATTTGCAAGAAATGTAGATTTTTGTTTAGATGATGTCTCTACTTTCAGGACTGGACCTTTGAAAATGATGTTTGAAATAAGATGGGTGGCTACATAAATGTTTTAAATAAACAAATAAATCTATGTGCCAAGTAAGTTTTCTGGCAGTGTCCTGGGGTTGCAGTGTCCTGGGGTCCTGGTTGCAACTCCCTGACAATCAAAGTCAATGAGGAAGCCAGATTCACTTCACAACATAACAACTGAAATGATCCACTTAACAACTGTGGCAAGAAATGTCATAAAATGAGGCAAAACTCACACTGTTTTACTTAGCAACAGATATTTTGGGCTCAATTGTGGCTCTAAAGTCGAGGATTACCTGTATGTGTGGACTTCAACTCCCAGAATTCCTGAGGTAGGAAGGCTGCCTGGGGAATTCTGGGAGTTGAAGTCCATACAAGGTAAAGTTGGCACGGTAGAGAAACACTGGTATAGGCACAGGTTTTGGGACACCTGACCCCCTGAGCAGTGGTAGGAGTCAAACACCTTAACATCTGGTTCTCTGTGTGGATGCAGGCCTGGGGCTCCGAGGCCTAGAATGGACTTCTGGAAGTAACATCAATGCACTTCCTGTGGGCTGTTCTAGGCCTGGGAGGCCTCCTCCAGGCCTCTCAGGCCTAGAATAGACTTCCAGAAGTGACATCAACACACTTCCGGCGGACCATTCTAGGCCTGGGAGATCTCCACCAGGCCTAGAACGGATTTCCAGAAGTGACATCAATGCACTTCCAGTAGGCCGTTCTAGGCCTGGGAGACTCCTCCAGGCCTCTGAGGCCTAGAACAGACTTCCAGAAGCAGCATGGGTTCAGCCGGTTCTCCGAACTACCGGTTCTACCGAACCAATGCGAACTGGCTGAATCCCACCACTGTCCCTGAGCCAGATTAGGCAGTGGGCAGATATGGACTTGGTCTGGGATACGGTGTCCTAGAGGAGCCAGTTCCTCTTATCACTTTGCAAAAGGATGGAAAAACGATCGACACCAGAGGCACCAGATGATCCCTTGGAAGCTCTCTGCCAAACAGTTGGATGCCTCCATTTGTCTCCGTAACAGGCTGACGATGTGTCTGAGCCAGCAGGCTGGTGCCACCCCAGCAAGCTCTTGGCGTGGGATTCACCGTGAAGCACGACCACACACCCTCGCCTTTCATTATGAAAAATGCCCTTGGCATAAGAAAAGTAGCAGCTTAGTTCACAGCGCTTCACTGGTTCAGGAACAATCAGTTCCCCAGGCAGGCCTTTCTCATGAGCCCATAAATGTGAATGATCAGCAGCCAGGCTGATTTCACAAGCAGCCACCCACAAAGTTTGGTGTTCCCGCCGGTGCCATCGCCGCAGCTTCACGGCTACTTAAGGGCAAGCTGGGTTAAAGGAACTTCCCATTAATCTTCACTCTTACCAGGCCAGAGCTGTGGGACCCACAGGCCGCCAATGATTTATCGCCATCAAGGCCTCGTGCCCGGCTTCTCTTTTCTCTACTTCTAGACCAGCTGCCAGAGTTAATCCAGATCCGGCACACCACTTGCTGCATTGGGGATGGACAAGGGAGTGGAGAAGCCAGATGGTCGTTCAACGTCTGTCTGGGCTTGGCTTTGCCATCTCTTGCAAGGCTTTCCTGTTTGCTGCAGTGGCTTTGTTTTCTTTGAGGCCTGGTGATGTCACTAGAAGTCTGCTGTAGACCTTGGAAATGCAAGGCCTAGGTCAGGGGTCTTCAAACTTGGCAACTTGAAGTCCACAAATCTTAAAAGTTGCCAGGTTTGAAGACCCCTGCCCTACAATGTAGGGGCAGTATTGTAAAGCAAGCCTGGTTCGCTACTTCTTTCAAGCAATTGCTCCTGATGGAAGATTCACAAGATATGACAAGATACACGTCAGAATGGGATGACTTGGTGTGGTCAACTCGGTGCAGCCAACTTGGCACGGCTAACTTGGCGCAGCCAACTTGCTGCAGGATAGCTCAACAGTTCAGTTTAAGTATTTAAAATAATTTAAAAAAATATTTTAATTTTTGTCATTCACATTTCATTCTGCCTTTCCTTTTGCATCCTTTCTTTAATGATTCTATTTCACCATTTCTTTGTTATTAATGTAACTCTTGTCCTGCAGTGAGTTGTCCCCTGGTGAGTTGGCCAGGCCAAGTTGTCTTAGACCCATAAACTGGGTCCTTAATTTCTGCTGTTTGTCCAGAAAATTGCAGATAAAGAAAGAGAGAGGGAGAAGGAGAATGAACATTCTTTACTCTGCTTATGAGATTTGTAGTCCAGCAACTTTAGCAACTTTAGGAAGGAGGAGGAGGAAGAGAAGGAGAAGGAGAAATACTTATTCTGTTCCATAGTTGCAACTGGAGAGGTAGATCAGAATCAGAATAGAGCTAGAAGGGACCTTGGAGGTCTTCTAGTCCAGCCCCCTGCTTGAGCAGGAGAACCTACACCATTTCAGACAGGTGGTTGCCCAGTCCCTTCTTAAAAGCCTCCAGTGATGGAGCACCCACGATTTCTGAAGGAAGGCTGTTCTACTGATTAATTATCCTCACTGTTAGGAAGTTCCTCCTTAATTCCAGGTTGCTTCTGTCCTTGATATCTAGATATCTTCAAGCAGAGGCTGTATCATTTCAGACAAATGGTTGTTCGGTCTCTTTTTGAAAGCTTCCAGTGATGGATCACCCACAACTTCTTCAGGCAAGCTAATGACTATAACAGGGATGGCGAACCTTTTAGAGACCGAGTGCCCAAACTGCAACCCAAAACTCACTTATTTATCGCAAAGTGCCAGGGCTGCATCATCAGCATTGTGGTGCCCTCGGGGGGGGCATGGCCTATGGAGGGCGTGGCTGCAGTGGTCACGGCAGACTGGATGAGCGTGGCTGGCGCCAGGGCAGCGGGGGCCAGTCCCTCGCCATCTCCGGGGCATCCCCGGGGGGCCAACGCTGCTTGCTCGCTCACTTCCTGCCCTGTCGCTTCCAAACGCCACGTGCTCGCTACTCTGGCTAACTCTGCTGGGGCAACAGCATGTGTGCCCATAGAGAGGGCTCTGAGTGCCGCCTCTGGCACGTGTGCCATAGGTTCGCCACCACTGCATTATAACTTTGTTGTTTGTATCTCATGATTTATGTTTATTTATTTATTTATTTATTTATGAGACTTATATGCCGCTTTAAGTGCGAGCACTCTCTAAGCGGTGTACATCAGTAAGCAATGCATATATATATTTACATTGCCCCCAACAATCTGGGTCCTCATTTTACCTACCTCAGAAGGATGGAAGGCTGAGTCAACCTTGAGCCGGTGAGATTTGAACCGCTGACCTGCTGAACACAGTCAGCTAAAGTGGCCTGCAGTACTGCACTCTAACTGCTGCGCCACCTCGGCTCATGTTGATTGCCTTTATTTAGTCTCCTATTATGAATTATGTTGATTGATTATTTAGCAACCTATGACTAACACTGAGTGTTGTATCTTATGGTTTACGATGATTGTGTTTTGTGATTATGATTTATCACTTGTTGCTTGTATGTGCACTGAGAGCTTGTGCACCAGAGACGAATTCCTTTTCTGTCCAATCACACTTGGCCAATAAAGAATATTCTATTCTATTCTCTAACAGTTAGAAAACTTCTCCTTAGTTCTAGGTTGGATCTCTCCTTGGTTAATTTCCATCCATTGTTTTTTTGTGGGAAAATAGTTTGACCCACTCATCTTTGTGGCAGCCCCTCAAATATTGGAACACTGCTATCATGTCACTCCCTAGTCCTTCTTTTCATTAAAGTAGACATACCCAATTCCTGCAACCATTCTTCATATGTTTTAGCCTCCAGACTCTTGGTTGCTCTTCTCTGCATTCTTTCTAGAGTTTCAACACCTTTTAAATATTGTGTTGACCCAAACTGGATGCAGTATTCCAGGGGTGGCCTTACTTTACAATATTCCTCCTGTAAAAGCTTACATCAGGTGAGACTTAGGATCTAATCTTATGGACATATACCTTTTAGATACAACAGGACCTGCTTCTAAGTAAGCATGTACATGATTGCACTTGAAAATTGAATTTTAAATATCTTCAAACCTAATTTACAGACAACTCTTTATGAAAACAATATGAAAACAGAAGTAAGATGGTGCAAATTATAAATTATTATTAAGAAGAGAATTCTCATCAAAGAAGCAATATTTGTATATCAGTCTTGGCTTCTAACCACTGCTTCTGTGAGACACATCATTTTGACACATTCATTTCTCAGATTTGAGGCATTGTGATTGGGGATTGATAATTTATTCCAGGAGGCTGGAGACTAGAATAGATTGGATGAATTAATTTAGATGGGCAATTTTTTTTTCCTTTTACATTCATTGTTTGATGATAAGCCCAGCTACTTCCAGCCTAAATTACTTTATTCAAACAGTTTTCATAAACTCCATGCAGACCTACTGTCCAAAACACATTTATGAGTTCAGAAGCTTTTTATAGTATCTATTCTATACCTACGTCTTTCACAATTGGTTCCAAGTGGCCCTTATCCATCTGAGCAGCCGTGTTATCTATCAGGTTTGTGATAACCACATTTAGGGTCAGAGTGCAGTTTTGGATACATGTATCAGCAGGATAAAACAGGATTTCCTTGGAAATGAACATCTATGCCAGTTTCTTAACCTTGGCATCTTGAAGGTGTGTGGACTTCAATTCCCAGAATTACCCAGGCAGCATGCTGGCTGGAGAATTCTGGGAGTTGGTTTACACATCTTCAGGTTGCCAAAGTTGAGAAACACTGATCAATGCAGTTGCATCATAAACACTTAGTTGGATTTTTTTGAAATCTGAGGTTGAGTTGAAGATGAGGCTAATGATAAAATACAGAGTAGCAGAGCTGGAAGGGCATTGTAAAGTGGTGTTAACACTTCACATGATCTTGATTCTATCCCTCTGTTAATGCAGCCTGGCACTGTGTTGGCAGCTGCAACACATGGCTGGCTCCTATCTAAGTGATTGTCCACTAGGACTCTGAGGCAGAACAGTCCCTCTCACAGTTACTACTATTGAGTGAGGTATCACCTATACTATACCTGTGCATTTGGTTTTTCTTTCCTAAATGAAGAACCTTCATTTTTTCACCATTGAATTTCATTTTGTTAGATAGCGCCCAATGTTCAAGTCTGTCCAGATCTTTCTGTATCTTGGCTTCTCTTTGTGGCTGAATTCAATTGAGTAGTGAGAGAGTCTTCTTCCTCCTCCTCCTCCTCCTCCTCCTCCTCCTCCTCCTCCTCTTCTTGTGAGGTACTACAAAGGTCCATCTTAAAGCCAGTACGGTATCTTCATAAATGACTTAGATGAGGGAATTGAAGGGGAACTCATCAAATTTGCAGATGCTACTAAGCTGATGATAGCCAACACCATGGAATGGCAACTCCATGGCTAAGCAACTGGTGTTAAGTGAGACATCACATGACTGCGATGTATGTTTTTGCGGCTAGCTTCTCCATTGACTCTGCTTGTTGAAAGCCAGCTGCAAAGACCATAAACAGCCCCTGCTTGCCATGTTCCTGATATATAACCATTGAAATGTTCCAATAAAGTTACTTTTCCAGCACATCTTAACTTTGAACAGTTGCTAAACGGGGCAGTCATTAAGCTTAGGACTAACATTTATTTCACTGTATTCCCTGGTAGACAAAATTTCATTTTACAGTAGAAGATATACTATTGTATACTAGCTGTGTGTATGTGTGTATGTGTGTGTGTGAGAGAGAGGGAGAGAGAAAGAGGGAGAGAGTGAGGGAGGGAAGGTGGGAGGGAGGGAGGGGAAGGGAGATAGAAGCATTCTTTATCCTTTAATGCAGTGGCTCTCAACCTTTTTAATGCCGCGACCCCCAACTGGTCGTAAGTCGAGGACTACTCAACCGGTCGTAAGTCGAGGACTACTCAACTGGTGCAGCACCGTTTGCAGAATGGGACTTTTGGCGGGCTCAGCAGGGCAGAGACAGCCTGGACAATTCCTATTGGCTTTTGAAAGCCAATAGAATTAGACTCTATTCAAGAGAGTCTATTCTATTGGCTTTCAAAAGCCAATAGAATAAAAGGGAGTAGCACAGCTAAGGAAAAGGGGAAAAAAATGGCGGACTGCGTTGTTTGGCGACCCCCGTGAAATGGTCGTTCGACCCCAAATGGGGTCCCGACCCACAGGTTGAGAGCCACTGCTTTAATGCTAGGTAAAACTGAAAAAATAGACTTATGAGCTTCATTTGGCCTTAAGATTGCAAGCTACTCAACCTTCTATTAAGGAAAAATATTTGCAAAAGTACTTCTCCTAAGAAAACTGTATAAACTTGCAAACTTAAAAATAAAAAAAAATCCTTCATATATTTACAGTATAGGGATTGGGCATCCTGAATTTACTGATGGAAATATATGAAACTGAGCGAAGCAGCCAAAACAAGAAAGGGAAACACCCAAATAGACTCCTTCTTATCCTGCTTGGGGGGGGGGGGAGATTGGATTTTTAATCTCCATCCATTCAGGAGGCGTCTGCAGGGTGAAAATCTAACCCTGGGGTTCCTTGCTGGTTTCTTTCTGTTCATAATCTCACCTGCTTTGGTGTTTGAAACAAAGAAGAGGCCAAAGCAGAGGCCAGTTGTAAGCGAGAGCTCTAGAGAGGGAAAAAGACGAAAGCCTAGGAAAGAGAGATCCTTTCCAAGATAGAAAAGAAGGAGCCGGTCTTAGCCAAACATCTGTCCCAGCTGTATAAATACATGTAACCCACCGTCACCTCGCTACTCCCGCCAGCCCAGAGTTTCTGCGACACCATCAAATCCTTTGCTGTCATTAGCTAATTCTACCACCAGTGTTAAAAAAAGGTTATGTCTTCCTGTCGTTTTCCTTCTTAAAACTTGGCCACGGGTTTGTTACCATAATGGTTAATAAAGTCCTGGCTACTTATTCCCTGCCAGACCAGAAACTTGTCTGGATGGTAATAAAGACCTGACTGAAGTAAATCTTTCTTTCTTTCTTTCTTTCTTTCTTTCTTTCTTTCTTTCTTTCTTTCTTTCTTTCTTTCTTTCTTTCTTTCTTTCTTTCTTTCTCTCTTTCTCTCTTTCTCTCTTTCCTTCCTTTCTTCCTTCTTTTTTCTTTCTTTCTTTCTCTTTCTTTCTTTTGTTCTTTCTTTCTTTCTTTCTTTCTCTCTTCTCTCTTCTCTTTTTCTTGTCTTTTTCTTTTTCTCTTCTTTCTTTTCATTCCTTTCCTTCCTTGTCTTTCTCTCTTTCTCTCTTCACTTTTTCTTGTCTCTTTTTCTTTTCTTTCTTTCTTTCTTTCTTTCTGCCTCTGTCTTTCTCTTTTTCTTTCTTCTCTCTCTCTTTTTTCTTTTCTTTTTTCTCTTTCTCCTTCCTTCCTTCCTTCCTTCCTTCCTTCCTTCCTTCCTTCCTTCCTTCCTTCCTTCCTTCCTTTCTCCCCCACCCTGCCCCACTGCAGTCCCCTTTCTGAACCCAGCCACACTGAAACTGATACCTTCTCCTCCAGTAACTCCCTGCCCTCCTGCCCTGCTGGAGAGTTGATCTCTAAGTCTCGGAAGGGAGGTGGACCACCAGCAGAGAAGACCCAAAACAGCCTCTTTGGCCTCCAGGAGAATTAACTAAAGCCAACACTTGAGCACAGTTGACATTTAAAGGAGAAAGTCCAGGGTTCATTTGCTATGGTGAATAAAAGGTCTGCCAGAGCACATGTGTTTAAGTTTCCCATAATAATCTAAACATTATCTCAGAAGCCACCTTTCCTGTCCTAAACATGGACCATTCGCTATTTGGTTAGGCCCTTCAGCAGAAAAGAAAGAAAGAGAAACTGGTTGAAGCTATTGCTTTTTCTTTTAAGGTACCTTGTCCATCTCTGCTCTACCCCAGTGGCATAAAAGAGATATAGATTCACTAGAGATCTGGAAATATAGGTGACCCTTGTAATAACAATTATTCTAAAGCCTGCTTTCTCGTTCACCATGAGTCCTCTTAACATTGCGAAATATGTGTCCTTGCTTTGGCTTTTGATTTTTGAAAGCATAAAGGAGCAATGCATTTTCATACAATTTGCAACAACAGAAGAAACACAATTGTTAACTCTAACGTGGTCAAAAAATAGGGCATAATAAATAATGACTTTTTTTGTATAAATTTATCTGAATTTTGTTGGCCTCCAATGAAATATCCCCAATTCCTTTGTTTTCCAAAAGAAATGCCCACTTTTTTGTTTTATTAATTTCAGGGTGGTGTTATTTTTTACTTTAGCTGAAGTTAACAAAACTTAGTATATAAGCTGTATGTTTGTCGAAGACGTTCCGTAGTTTTAGGATGCTTCTGTGGAGATATTCTCTCTGTGTCTCTCTTCTATCAGCAAAGTAGATGAAAATCTGCTTTTTTTAAAACCACTACCTCCTCCTCTTCCTCTTCTTCCACCTCCTTCCTTCCTTCCTTCCTTCCTTCCTTCCTTCCTTCCTTCCTTCCTTCCTTCCTTCCTTCCTTCCTTCCTTCCTTCTTCCCTCCCTCCCTCCCTCCCTCCTCCTCTGGCATTTTGAAGCAGCAAACATATTGCCTTCCATCCCAAGCGAAAGAGTACTCAAAATCATAGTTCACCAACTATCACATCTTTCTCTTGTCTAATATCACTCATTAAAGCTCTTTTAGCAGTTCTCTTTCTCTTTTTCTTCCTCCAAGGATGAGATGATACTTAGCTTCAAGTAAAGTTTGGAATCGTCCTAATCTACCATTTTCTAAATGATAACGGCCCAGACATAATAGTCCTAACAGTTCTGGGAAATGTAGTTCTAACCCATCTAGAGGGCGGCAGGCTGCAGGAAGATATTTTAGAAGTTCATCCTTGCTCATTTGCTATGAACCATAAATGGTCTGGGGAATCAGAGAAGTTCTGATTTCAATAAAGGAGAATATTTGCAGCTCAGGGTTGAAATGAGGGGTCCATGGTGCTCTCTGGGCTTGCTTGTTTTCTTGTAGATGGTTCATTACCAAGAATAGAATAGAATGGAATGGAATGGAATGGAATGGAATGGAATGGAACGGAATGGAACGGAACGGAACGGAACAGAATAAAATAAAATATAATATAATGGAATGGAATAGAATAGAATAGAATAGAATAGAATAGAATAGAATAGAATAGAATAGAATAGAATAGAATAGAATAGAAATACTTATTCTGTTCCATAGTTGCAACTGGAGAGGTAGATCAGAATCAGAATAGAGCTGGAAGGGACCTTGGAGGTCTTCTAGTCCAGCCCCCTCCTCGAGCAGGAGAACCTATACCATCTCAGACAAGTGACTGTCCAGTCTCTTCTTAAAAACCTCCAGTGATGGAGTGCCCACGATTTCTGGAGGCAAGCTGATCCCCTGGTTAATTGTTCTAACTGTCAGGAAGTTTCTCCTTAATTCCAGGTTGCTTCTCTCTTTGGTCAGTTTCCAACCATTGTTTCTTGTCCTGCCTTCTGGTGCTTTGGAGAATAGTTTGACCCCCTCTTCTTTGTGGCAGCCCCTCAAATACTGGAATACTGCTATCATGTTGCCCCTGTTTCTTCTTTTCTTTAGACTAGCCAAACCCAAGTCCTGCAACTGGTAACATCATTAGGGCTGATGCACCGATCATGCTACCTAGTTTTGGTAATGAAACATCTGCAAGAAAACCAGCAAGCTCAGAGAGCACCATGGACCCCTCAAGTTGTGATTTATTTCTTCTTGCCACAATTAAACTGAACTGGGTGCTGCTGGAGCTCAGCAAAGGAGATTCTTACTTACTAGGGGTGTATCAGCCTTTTTCTCTTTATTGTTCAACATCAAACAATGTCCTGCTGTATCTTTATCCCTGAGAATTTCTTGAGAGCCTCTTGCCTTTCAGTTTTATTCTGCAGAATATGGTATCAGCCAGAGGGAAGATGAGGTTGCTTTTCATGTGGCTTTTCCAGACCGAGATTTGAAAAAGACAGCCAGCTACCCAAAAGGACGTTGGTGGCTTAGAGTGGAACTGGGATAATTCCACAGTGTTCGGTTTCCTAAGTTACCTGGGATAAGCACAAGCCCACTTTTTTTCTACCCCAGTGGTTGTTTACATAAAAATGTTTTTTGTGTGTGAATATGAATCACTGAAAAAGCAGGAGACGTCCACTTTGGGGGCATGGGAAAGGAATTGCATAGGCTCAAAGGATTTCGCAACGCTGTACAGCCAACAACAAATTATGTATTTATTTTCTTTCTCTCTGCACTCTCTCTCTGTCTCTCCCTCTCTCCCTCCCTCCCTGCCCCCCCTTTCATTTGTCCAAAAGAAGAACTGGTGTAAAGAACTGGAAGAATATCATTGCAGAATTGTAGTTTCCTGCCTGCATTTCCCAGCGTATTGCCTCCAGTGCCGAGCAAAATGTGTAAGTAAGCATTCTGATTAGCATGGGGTTTAGAGCATCACTCTGGATTCAGAAGTGAAAAGATCCTTCAGTCTGTGCAGGTGTGTGAATGCAGCCTCTGCCTGCAATTTCTTAAACCAGGCATACTATATTTTCATGCCCCTGCGGGCTGTCCCGCTCACTCACGCATACACACAATGGTGGTTTAGTGGATTTATTAATATTCCCCGGCAGTTCGCTTCACCAAAAACCCAGAACTGTCCCAGTTAAGTCCAGCCAAAAGCAGACCAATGCTAGTCCACAGATAAGATGACCAACCGTCCTCCTTTAGGGAGGACAGTCCTCCTTTTGTAAGTTCTGTCCTCCCTCAAAAAGTGTCCTCCTACATGTCCTCCTTTTTGATATTTGAAGACTAATCTGCAGGGCTTTTTTTTCTCACAGAACGCGCAGAATGGTGTTCTGGCACCTTTTTTTTGATGGTTTTTTTCAACTTTTGCATGAGCTGTGCTACTCCCCCTATTGGCTTTTGAAAGCCAATAGGAATTGCTGCTGAGCGCACCAAAACACTCGGCCGGCAAACTTTCCACATGCAAGTTGTCTGCAGCGAAGGCAAATTGGCAGGAACTTTGCACCCCTCCCTGCTACCCAACTATACCATCTCCTAGTTAGTTCCGAAGATACCTGGAGGAGACTGGAGTGATAAGTTTCTCTTGATCTTCAGCTCTGCTAAGGCAATAATGGCTACGGGCACAAGAAGCAGGGGTGGCAGGGGTGCTGCGGGCAGGGGTGTGAGAGGTGGCAGCGGCCGGCTGCCCCCCGTGCTGTGGGAGCTGTGGGGCCCTCTCTACATGGGGCTGCGCAGGATGGGCGGTGGTGCTGGCAGGGCGGCTGCAGGCAGGGTGTGACGATGGCAGGCTGCCCCCTGGAGCCAGCGCGGCTGGTGCTTTTGGAGCCACAGGGCCCGCTCTACACGGCGGGGCAGCGGTGCTGGCAGGGCGGTTGTGGGCGGGGGTGTGGTGGGCGGTTGATCTTCCATGCGCCAGGCCAGCTTTTATGATATTTTTTTTCTTCAATTTATTTGTGTCCTCCTTTTCATTGTAAAAAAGTTGGTCACCTTACCAGAGAGCAATAGCCCACGAGTCCCCAGGTCACCTGAAGGTTTCCCAAACCAGACAAATCCACTAGGCAAAATTAAATCCACAACACAAGAGGGTTCATGAGGCAAGAAAAATCCAGAGTTCACAAGGCATGATCTAGTATGGTGTTAATCCAAAGCAAGGCAGGAATGACAATGACCAGCAAACACACAACTAGGAGACAAACACGTTCCCAGCATTGCCTCCATCTGTCTACTGTGAGAAATAGCCAGCTTCTAGTGCAGCCCATCAAGAAGGGCAAGGCTGCCTCCTCACGAGTAATCTGGCTGGCCTTCTCTGCTCTTGCCTTCTCTCTGCCCTCCCTGTTCTTGGATCAGGTGTGGAAGGCAGTTCCTCTTCCTCATCACTGACCAGCTGCAGCTGCCTGCTTTCCCCACCTGAAGCCTCAGGGCTGTCCTGCTGCAGCTGTGCTTCAGCCAAAACCTCACTTACCAACTGTCTCACTTAGCAGCAGAAATTTTGGGGTCAGTTGTGGTCGTAAGTCGAGGACTACCTGTACTATGCTGAGCTCCAGAAGGAAAGGCACTGTGTAAATCTTCTCCAAGCACACCCTTTGTGCTGTTCAGAATGATTATTTTAAATACATAACTTAGTTAAACTTTTAAAATGTCATAGTTAATATTTCTTTGAAAAAGCAATGAGTTCCTATTATTATATTTTAATACCACTATATTACTATTGAATAAAAGATGATATACTTAAAAAAAAACCTAAACTATTATATATGGAAAAAGAACTATATCATAAAGAAAATAAGTGTAATAAACTATGGAGAAAACAAACAATGAAAAATAGTTTCTAGAACATGAAAGAAACCTTAAAAACAAACAAACAAACCAAAATCCAAAAAGCCCTACCATTAAAAAAAATAACTAAAAAAACCCCCTTGAATAATATGTAACTATGCAAAGAAGAAATATGCTGTATACTTAAGCAAGATTCCCTCCCTTATTAAAATGATATAACTTTGTTCAGCGTTGCTAGTATTACAGTTTTAAACAATGAATTAAAGCTAGACCAGATGAATAAAGGCTTGGAGTCCACCTACGGAAAATTAACTTTTTCTGCAGGGTTGATTCCTTATCTGCCCAGGTCACTGGTGCCAAAATGTTTCCATGTGGTCTATGCTGATGATGCTGGTTGTATTAAGAAGAGAACATAATTCAAAATGAAAATGTAGCATGGATAACATCTCCCCTGGATTTTTTTTTTTTTTCTTTTCTCTCCTTCTCTTCTGGTCACAAAGTTAAAACAAAAAGGTCGAACAATCCATGTAAAGCAGGGATGTCCAATCTTGGCAACTTTTAAGACTGGTGGACTTTAACTTCCAGAATTCATGGCTGGCTGGGGAATTCTGGGAATTGAAGTCCACAAGTCTTAAAGTTGCCAAGGGTGGTCATTCCCGATGTAAAGGTAATTGGGCTAGGGGCGTGATTATTCTAAAGCAGGGGTCCTCAAACTTGGCTCTTTTATGACTTGTGGACTTCAACTCCCAGAATTCCTCAGCCAGACACGCTGTCTGTCTAGCTAGCCAGGCTAGCTAGCTAGACAGACAGACAGACAGACAGACAGACAGACAGACAGACAGACAGACAGACAGACAGATAGATAGATAGATAGATAGATAGATAGATAGTAAGGTGACCAACTTTTTTACAATGAGAAGGAGGACACAAATAAATTGAAGAAAAAAAAAGTGAGTCTAATGCGTGCGTGTGTGCCGTGTCGTGTTTTGGTAAGAAGTAAACAAAGCCACTTGCGCACAGTGCACTCTTGCGCATGGCGCACTCTTGCACGCGGTGCACTCTCTCAAAACAATTCTCCTTTGCGGAGCACATACGTCTCATAATCGTGTCTCGCCACACTGTACCGAGCCTTAACGAATCGTCATGTCAAATACAAATACATCACATCACACGCAACGGATCGGATCGGATCAGCATCGATCGAATACGGAAATTTACATATTTTAGTCTTCAAATATCAAAAAGGAGGACATGTAGGAGGACACTTTTCGAGACAGAACTTACAAAAGGAGGACTGTCCTCCCTAAAGGAGGACGGTTGGTCACCTTAATAGATAGATAGATAGATTTTAAAATAGTAAAAATTATGTTCACATTCACAGGTTCTTCAGCTTAGCGTTTCAACTTTTAATGCATTTTTGCACAGGTCTGCCTGTGACATATTAAGTTGTGTAGATGATGCATGGAGAATTCTGGGAGATGAAGTCCAGGCATTGGACGGTGGCTGCCTAGAGAAAGATTAACTGCCCCGCAGATTCTGTGGAAAAGAGTGGGTGGTATCAGAGCCAAAGCAAGACCTGATAGAGTCAATTGACTTATCCCTTGAGCTGTCATAAACCCCCATCTTGGGTTTGAAAAGCAAGCAATCCTCCTTGCTACCTTACATCGGTGGCCTTTTCCTGACCTCTTCCAGCCCATCCAGTTCCTTTTTTTTTTTCAGCTGTTATCCACCTAGGAGTTGGCCTAATTCCTGAGAGGTAAATCATGTCAAGGCATCTCCCCCTTAATTAGAAAAGTGAGCCTCTGATTTGCTGCCAACATTTCAATTTGGTCATCTCACTCTCCCTCGCACCAGCTCTGCAGTGCGTCTTGTAAAGAGTGGGGGGGGGGGGGTGAGGACTCCCGGGAGCCACGTCAAGAAGCTTGACGAGAATGGAAGGATGGATATGTGCATTTCTAGGGGTGCAAGTCTACAAAACAGAGTCAGTTGGGCTTCCTGACCCCCAGAAGGGGAGGTCCCTGCTCCCTTAAATCTCACCATCCCAGGAGTGAGGGGGGGGAGGGATGAAACCGAGAAGAACTGGTGTGCACTTTTACAAGCATCTTGCTTGGACAGGGTAGTTTATTGGATAACACCTGGAATGTATTAGATTTGGGATATAGAGTCAAGTCTTCCCTGCCTGCAGGCAGCTGTAGTATAAATAGAGGCATAGGGTTTGTTTTGACTACTTTAAATTGTGCAGGTTTCATGCCCTGAGAATTGGGAGTTCGGAGCTGCTGTTAATGTAAAAAAAAAAACCAAAAACCTCCCACTCCATTTTTTGCACCATCGAGAATCTGCACTTCATTCTCTGCAGCCTTCCAAGAGCTTCCTTTGTTTGACTCTTTCTCCTCTTTCCCTTCTGTTTATCACAAGCTTCTTTCTTCTGGGAACATCAAGAAAAGGGGGCTGAGACGTTATTTCAGGCTTGAAAACGGACATGGAGGATTGGGGGTTGGGGGTGGGAGGGGTGGGAACAGAGGTTAGGCATCAAAAAGTAGGGGAGAAGAGGGGAGGCTCTAACCATTGTAGGCAACTCCCTTTTGCTTCCCATAGCAGGGAAGGAGAACATGAGAAAGAGAAGAAGATGTATGGCAGGACAAGGCTAGAGAAACTAGGGTGGGATTCAGCAGACATAGCTAACTGGGTTCCCAGATGGACAGCACTTCTCAGATCTCTCTGAATTCCTGAAGTAGCTAGCCAGAATCACACAACACACAATACACTCAGGGGCTGCCCCAAAGAAGAGGGAGTCAAGCTCTTCTCCAAAGTGCCTGAAGGCAGGACAAGAAGCAACGGATGGAAACTAATCAAGGAGAAAAGCAACCTAGAACTAAGGAGAAACTTCCTGGCAGTTAGAACAATTAACCAGTGGAACAACCTGCCTCCAGAAGCGGTGAATGCTCCAACACTGGAAGTTTTTAAGAAGAGACTGGACAGCCATTTGTCTGAAATGGTATAGGGCAGGGGTAGGCAGTGTTGACTCTTTTATGACTTGTGGACTTCAACTCCCAGAATTCCTCAGCCAGCATGGCTCAGCTTGGGTTTCCTGCCTGAGCAGGGGGTTGGACTAGATGACCACTAAGGTCCCTTCCAACTTTATTATTATTATTATTATTATTATTATTATTATTATTTGGATAACCGATTACATGATTATGTCTGGTAGGTCCTAAGTGATGTGCCTTTTCTGCTGTGGCACCGACAATGTGGAATATTCTGTCATGGATTGTGGTCTGGATTCCCAGGAGGGAGGGGATACATTCCACAGGAGCAAGAGACAGCTCAGTTCAGACAGTTTGTGTGAGAGAAAGGAGGTGAAGATGGCTCCTCCCTTTGCTTTAGTTTGGCAAGGGTCTGTCTCTGGGTGAAGAATAATGGGGAAATTTGCTTGGGAGAAACATAACTTGCCTTTCTTGGGTTTTGGAGCCTGAGGTATCCCCTGTCCCCTCAGAGATGAGAAGCTGATTACTGAGCTTCTGAAGGTCCCTCAGGACCTGGTTATGCCAGCAGACGTGGGGACCTCAGGGGATGGGTGAACTCTTGAGGGTGATCCTTTATTATTAGCACCCTTCCATCTACAATTTTCTTTTCCTCTTTTAGTTCTGCTTTTACAGTTTTTAATGCTTTTAATATGATAATAGTAACCCTGATGGCATAGTACTCAGAATGCAGTATTGCAGGCAAACTCTGCCCACAGTCTGGAGTTCGATCCCGACTGTTGATTCAGCCTTCCATCTTTCCAAGGTTGGTAAAATGAGGACCCAGAGTGTTGGGGGCAAATAGGCTGACATTTGTAAACTGCCGAGAGAGTGCTGTAAAGCACTGTGGGGTGGTATATGTCTAATTGCTATTGCTATTGCTATTTTAATGCTTTTAATATCCCAAAACTAAAGTTATTAGTATTCATAATTATTATATAATGGTTTCAGCTAGTGATTGTTTTATTTACTTACTTTTTTGTTGGATTGAACAGGCTCCACACTTCCATGGGATCCTCATCCCCTTCCCCTCTATGGTAGAACAATCTTTTAAGGATCAGTCACTCTTCAGGGGGATGATGGTGCTGAGGACAGGGGCCAGGGCAGAAAAGGCTCTTTTCTGGTCTACAAGAACATAGATCACTTAGGTGAGATGGGTGATGTAGAAATTTGATAAATAAAATAATATGCCATGCCCTGCTGGATGGGACCCTGACCCATCCAGTTCTGTAGTCTGTTCTCATAATGGCCAACCAACTGCACTGGATTATTGTTACGGAAGTTGGGATACTATGTGTGCCCTATTTTTCTTCTGGAGGAAAAGTGAGTTATAAATCTAAAAAAGAGAATTAATCTGACAATAAGAGAGAAAGAAAATAAGTCATCAGTGTATAAAAGTTTGTATATACAGTATCAAGTAGAAAGGACAGGTAGTCCTTGACCGACAACCATTCACTTCGTGACTGTTCAAAATTACAACAGCACTGAAAAAAAGTGACTTATGTCCATTTTTCACACTTAAGCATCCCCACGGCCACATGATCAAAATTCAGGCCCTTGGCAATTGGTTCATGTCCACGCTGCTAACAACGGATGTTCCTGCTTTGACAATATATGAAGATGCAGCCAATTTCCCCTTAACTTGTGTGTTACTTTTAGAGTTAGAATTAGATGATACTGGGGGGGGGGGGAGAGAATGTGTATGGGAATTAGTTAGACATAACAACATTGTAGTGGAGTGCTTTTCAAGTTTTTTTGTAACAAGAGATGATAAGACATGGCCGGTTGAAGAACTGGAGGGAAAGCCAGCATTTCAAACTAATTGGAGAATGTGATTTAAGACTGTTAGTTAGAGGAGGGAATTGTGCTTTGATACTATGTATCAAAGGGGAGGGGAATCCAGATTTCGGCTTCGACCATGTACGTGCCGATGCCATGCTGTTCGAATAAAGCAGCGGTTCTCAACCTATGGGTCGTGACCCCATTTGGGGTCGATTGACCATTTCACGGGGGTCGCCAAGCAAGGCTGTCCGCCATTTTTTCCCCTTTTCCGGCAGGTGCCTTACCTCCCTTGGGCTGGGCCAGCTGGTGGCCCAGCCAGTGGTTGGGCTGCTCTGTCTCTGCCACTTGCCAGCTATGCCTCGGCCGGCACAGGGGGCAACACCATGCATGCGCGGTGCTCCCAGGCAGGGAAAGTCCTTGACTTACGACCGGTTGGGTAGTCCTCGACTTACAACTGGTTTAGTCCTCAACTTACGACTGGTTGGGGTTGCAGCATTAAAAAGGTTGAGAACCACTGGAATAAAGATTCTTTAAGGTAAACAATGCCTCAAAGTTCTTTGAAGAGTTTCATTTGTCGGAACCATGACAGGTTCATATTTACAATGGTTGCAGTGTCCCGGAGTCATGTGACCCGCCTTTTCCGACCTTCTGATACGCAAAGTCAACTGTAGTGATTCACTTAACAACTGTCTTCCTTAGCAATGGAAAGTTGGGCTCAATTGTGGTTGGGAGTCGAGGACTACCTATATAGAGTTTTTCATATCAGGACAGATCCAACACTACTTTTGTGGTATTTGCACTTTTGACACCTCTTGCCAAGCCCGTTTAGGTGTTTGTGAGGCATATGCAAGCACCTCAGATACTGAAAATGCATGTTTGAACCTGGGCCTAAACTTTGCCTGAGAGATGCAGATTCACTTCCAGCTGGAAAAACCAGACTAGGATCTCCGATTCCCCAAGATTTCCTTGGGGTGAATGGATTACACAAGCACAACTGGCTGGCTCTTTAATTGTGGTCTGGCTTTCTCAACATCAGTGCTAATCCCGATGAGCTAAGTGCTCTGTTTTCACCGTTGGAGCGGAAGAAGAAGGAAAAAATGTGGACCTCTGAGATTTATCTGTTACTTCAGCCTGTTCTTCTCTGCTCCCAGGAGATTTCCCATCAGGTTAGACCGAGGTTGGAGTCAACATCAGGTTTAGCTACAAAACAACATGGTGGTTTTGATATTAGTCCAGACTTAGTTCTATTTTGAGGCTCAACAACTGATCTCGACTCTTTGGTGGATCAGACGGTCAAGAGATTAAATTGGCTATAGCTATACTGATAAACTAAAAGATTTATGTAGATTTATTGTCTGTGGCTGACCAGATTTGCTGGGAATTCATTAAGTTCTGGCTGTAGCTGTCAGGGGTGGCCTCTTCCAGTAACTTTTTCTTTTTTTAATTTAGTATAGGTGGGGTTGATGTTCTTGTAGTTATGGTAAAGTCCAGCTCCATTTGGCTTCAGCCACAGAGTCCATACTCAAGTTGATGGGAATTGATTCATCAGCATCTGGAAAGCCTCATGTTCCCTAGCGTCAGAAAAATAAAACTGTATGACATGAATTTCTAGTTGCAACAGCCATACTGAAAAGATAGTGAGCTAAGAGAAAGAAAGAGCGGGTTGGCTGATGGCAAAATTATAGGGAGTAAAGTCAAGTCTTTGGGTCAAACATTTTTCTCTGGTTCATGTTATTGTCTTGGAAGCAATATGGAAGCCATTGGCTCTGAAAGTCTCTTCAACTTTTCAATCTTATCTAAGCTCTGGAACAAAGGTCTCCAGAGTTGTCAAGTTTAAGATTTAAGATGGCTGGCTGAGGAATTCTGGGAGTTGAAGTCCTCAAGTCTTAAACTTGCCAAGTTTGGACACCCCTGCCCTAGAACATTGTAATGGTCTCTCCTGCAAACTCTAACCAGACCCAAGCTTATCAAACATTTTTTATCCAGATTTGACAATGTCTGCTTGGTGCTGCCATCTCTTATATTCCTTCCTAAATTTCCTAAACTCAATGGAATGTATTTCAGAAAAAAAAACCTTCATAGGGTATTAATTATTAGACTGCACAGTCAATGGAGCATGAATATGTTCTATCTCCGTGTGTAGAAATTATGTAGAATAGTCACTACTGACCTTAATTAGTCTGCATAATCCTTCTGAAACCAAGCGAGAATAAAATGGCAAATGAAAAATTCATTACAGGTGGTCCTTGACTTATGAACATTCATTTAGTGACTTATGAACATTTATTTAGCGATCATAGCAGCTGTGGTGGCACAGGGGTTAGAATGCAATATTGCAAGCTAACTCTGCCCACAGCCAGGAGTTCGACTCAGCCTTCCATCCTCCGAGGTCGGTAAAATGAGGACCCAGATTGTTTGGGGGGGGGGCAATGGGCTGATTCTGTAAACGGCTTAGGGAGGGCTGGAAAGCACTGTGAAGCGGTATATAAGTCTAAGTGCTATTGCTATCATTCAAAGTTATGATGCAGCCACCAAAATATACTTATGACTTGATTCCAAAGTTCCATTATGTCGTAAGTCAAGGACTACGTATATTCATGATGCAATTACAAAGTAGGAAACTTTTGTATGCTGCTCTGTAAATCCTGATTCCAACAATTACTATAATGTCATTTCTGAGCAACTGATTAAAAACAGAATTGCTTAAATACCATTTCTTGGCCCACATGATATTTCCATTCACTCTGTTACTTCTAACCAAGCAATTAAGGATCGGTGAATCTGTTGATTTTTTTCTCCATTTCTCATTTTTCCTATTGGTTGGTTTCATACGCACCTTAATAAAATTTCCCAAAAAGTCTGATAACAAAATTACACGAACTTCTGCCTGTACGTCAGTTCATCTCCTCCCCATTTGCTCAATATTTCTGAAAAATTGTTACGGACATGTATTCTTTGCTCCACATTTTAAAATCCATGTTTAAATTAGGGAACGACTGTGGTATATATATGGAGATTTGACTATCTAAGGTTTGCATACTAGGCCAAAAGAATTGCCAAAGTTTTGCTTTTAAATAAATAAATGAGTGAATGACTAAATACATGCTCAAATTAATGCCAAAAAGAAGCCAAATTAGAGGGGGAGGGGGAGGGAATGACTCACCTGGGAGAAATGGAAAGATTTATCCCCAAATTGCTTAGATAAGGGTGAGAGTTGGATGGAGTTAAAAATTAATACTGAGTCTATAGGCTTTCTTTGCACTTTGACTGGTTAATTCCTAAAAAAACAAAGAGATTATACTTGCAGAGCTAATATTGTTTGTGCTGCATGAGAAACAGGCACACTCAAAGCCCTTTTTACATGGAGCAGAATCCATAAAAGTCTGTTTCCAGTGAATACTGGAAAAGTGGGCAAATAAACTGAGGCTTAATTCAGACAAGACAACAATGTTGTTAGTCTGCAGAAACACGCATAGAGAATCATAGAACTGGAAGGAGTCATGTAGAGCCCATAGAGCAGTGGTTCTCAACCTGTGGGTCGGGACCCCATTTGGGGTCGAATGACCATTTCACGGGGGTCGCCAAACAATGCAGTCTGCCATTTTTCCCCCTTTTCCTTAGCTGTGCTACTCCCTTTTATTCTATTGGCTTTTGAAAGCCAATAGAATAGACTCTCTTGAATAGAGTCTAATTCTATTGGCTTTCAAAAGCCAATAGGAATTGTCCAGGCTGTCTCTGCCTGCTGAGCCCGCCAAAAGTCCCATTCTGCAAACGGTGCTGCACCAGTTGAGTAGTCCTTGACTTACGACTGGTTGAGTAGTCCTCGACTTACGACCGGTTGGGGGTCGCGGCATTAAAAAGGTTGAGAACCACTGCCATAAAGTCCAATCACTTGCTTAATATGGAAATCCCAATGAAAACACCCTCAGCCAGTGTCATCGGCTTGGAAAGGAGCAAATGCACATCCTCTTCATCACTTTTTTTTTTTCAAAGCTAAACATCTCCATTTCCCTCAATCTTTCCATGTATAATGTCTAGTCTAATGAAAAGAAGGGCTAGGGGAGACCTGATAGCAGTGTTCCAATATTTGTGGGGCTCCTAGAAAGACGAGGGGAGTAAACTATTTTCCAAAGCACCAAAAGGCAAGACAAGAAACTAACCAAGGAGAGAAGCAACCTAAAATTAAGGAGAAATTTCCTAACGGTGAGAGCAATCAACCAATGGAACGGATTGCCTTCAGAGGTTGTGGGTGCTCTATCACTGAAGGCTTTTAAAAAGAGATGGGACAACCATTTGTCTGAAATGACACAGGGCTTCCTGCTTGAGCAGGGGGTTGGACTAGAAGACCTCCATGGTCCCTTCCAGCTCTATTATTCTAAGATTCCATTTTAAGCTCTTGATCGCCTCTCTGGTCTTTCTCTGGATCTCTTGCAATTTTTCTGAGTTCTTTTTTAAACTGTGTGGCCCAAAATGAAGGTTCAGGATCTTGGTAGGGTGTGACCAACACAGAATAAAGTATAATGTTCATAGAATCAGAATCGTGGAATCATAGGGCTGGAAAGGACCTTAAAGATGTTCTAGTCCAGTGGTTCTCAACTTGTGGGTCGGGACCCCATTTGGGGTTGAACGGCCATTTCATGGGGGTTGCCAAACAAGGCTGTCCGCCATTTTTTCCCCCTTTTCTTTGGCCACGCCCCTGGCACCCGGTGATGTATAAGTGGTTGGGGGTCACCACAACATGGGGAACTGTATTATGGGGTTGCGGCATTAGAAAGGTTGAGAACCACTGTTCTAGTCTAACCCCCTGCCCAAGGCAGGAGTCTTATACCATTCTAGACAAATGGCTGTCCAATGTTTTCTTGAAAACCTTCAACAACGGAGCACCACAGCTCCGGGAGGCAAGCTGTTCTCTTGATTAATTGTTCTGTCAGGAAATTCCTCCTTATTTCCAGATGGGATCATCCTCTGAGGAGCTTCCACCCAATATTTCTTATCGTACATTCAGGTGCTCTAGAAAATAAATTGACCCCTTCTCTGTGGCAGCCCTTCAAGTATTAGAAGACAGCTATCATCTCTCTCTGTCTCTCTGTCTCTCTCACACACACACACACACACACACACACCCTTCTCTTCATTAGGCTAAACATACCAAATTCTTTTAGCTCAGTGGTTCTCAACCTTTCTAATGCCGCGACCCCATAATACAGTTCCCCATGTTGTGGTGACCCCCAACCACTTATACATCACCGGGTGCCAGGGGCGTGGCCAAAGAAAAGGGGGAAAAATGGCGGACAGCCTTGTTTGGCGACCCCCGTGAAATGGTCGTTCGACCCCAAATGGGGTCCCGACCCACAGGTTGAGAACCACTGGTCTAGCTGCTCATTGTATGATTTAGCCGTCAGACCCCCTAATCCTCTTTGTTGCTTTACTCTGCACTCTTTCTAGAGCTTCAACATCTTTTTTGCATCATGATATACCATGGTTTACTCCCCAAGGTTGAAAACTAGATATAGGGTTGTTGTTGTTGTTGTTGTTATTATTATTATTATTATTATTATTATTATTATTATAAATATTTTTATCAAATATTTTTGAGAAAGGAACACATGAAAAATGAAGATAAGCAAGAGAGCAAGAGAAAGATCAAAAAAAGAAAAAGAGAAAGAAAGAAGGAAGGAAGGAAGGAAAGAAAGAAAGAAAGAAAGAAAGAAAGAAAGAAAGAAAGAAAGAAAGAAAGGAAGGAAGGAAAAAACAAATTGGCTGTGGAATTCTGGGAGTTGAAGTCCACACATTTGAAAGTTGCCAGCTGAGAAACACCGATCCAATCTGTGATTTTAATGACACCTCCTTTCTTTCTTCGCTGAAAATTCTGCAGTGTATTTAAAAGTGGTGGCCCTATCAGCAAAAGTGGATGTGCATGACATTTAGCTAAGTAAGGAAAATTCAGCCAGGCAGTTTTCTACCTGCCCTGTGAAATTGACTAGAAGGAATTAATGTTAGGCTTCTTGATAAAATCTTCTTGTGAAACTGAAAATGAAATTGGCAGGCAATTTGTCAAAGGGAAAATGCGGAGGGAAGTTGCCCCATCTCGGATTTAAAAGAGCTGATTTAAAACAAGCAGGCTAGAATGAACAGAAAGTAGATTGAACTTTTTGCCTGATGCTCTCGGTCTGAACCTGGTAAATGCAATTACACTGCAAAAATTATTATTTGTTTTTATTCACCAAGGAATAACATACTACAAAGAACAAACAGAAAGAATCACATTTTTGCTTGGTGTTCTGTGAAATTTGAATTCCAGCCAGGAATCTTGGAATTATCCTAGTAACATCTTAAGATATAATATGTGTCTAGAAAAATGCAATCTTTTTTTTTTTTGCAAGTTCAGACTAAACGAATGTTTAGTTATTGTTAAAAATTTGTTTAGACTATTTGTTGTTTTGCCTAAATTGGCAGAACTATAGGGAAGATTTTTTTTCCCATAATTTAAATCTCTATTTTTATATTTTTTTTCCAGCTTTCCCCTCAATTTTATTAACTTTCAGTGTTGTCACAACTAAAGAGAAATACTATTTTCAGTTATTGTTACACTAATGAGTTGCATGATAAGATTTAATCTGTTTGTATGAGATAACAGCATATTTTTAAATATCTTTTTAAACAACTCAGTGTTTTTTTTTAATCATTCTGTATTTGGAAAACTCAGAAATAATAATTTTTGCACAGACGCCAATGGAGCATAGTTGCTACGCCATGGTGACATTGTTTATAGTCAGCCTCAGCTATTTTGCTGCATCCATTAATTTTGTGGCCACCAGTTTCACATTTTTATTTACAAAATATTTTTATTAGCAAAATATTTACATTTGCTGCTATTTGATACATTTGAATCCTGGATTTCAGTGTTTTTTCTGAGCTGCAAAAATTTGTCCTTCTTTTTCCTCGCGGACGGCGTCAGCTTGTATTGCCAATCCCAGATCTTTTTCATTTTATTTTCAATTTCTGTTCTGAATTGGCCATGTGACGGTTTACTTTTCCAAATTTTTAAGTAGTTTCTCAACAATTCTCTTTTATAGTCTTTTTTTTCCTTCTGTTTTGTTTGAGATGTTTTATAATAATAATGATAATAATGATGATGATGATGATGATAATAATAATAATAATAATAATAATAATAATAATAATAATAATAATAATAATAAAGTTGGAAGGGACCTTGGAGGTCATCTAGTCCAACCCCCTGCTCAGGCAGGAAACCCTATACCATTTCAGACAAATGGCTGTCCAGTCTCTTCTTAAAAACTTCCAGTGTTGGAGAAGGGAGGGAGGGAGGGAGGGAGGGAAGGAAGGAAGGAAGGAAGGAAGGAAGGAAGGAAGGAAGGAAGGAAGGAAGGAAGGAAGGAAGGAAGGAAGAAAGGAAGGAAGGAAGGAAGGATAAAAGAATAACCGATGGAAGGGACCTTGGAGATCATCTAGTCCAACCCCCTGCTCAGGCAGGAAACCATAGCATTTCGGACAAATGGCTGTCCAGTCTCTTCTTAAAAACTTCCAGTGCAAACCTCTGGAAGCACTTTCTCTTTAGTTGCCTTGAAGTAATCCTTTAATTCATGGTTTTCTTCTTCAACTGTTTCTTTCATCAGCAGTCGACACAGCCTCTGTTTTTTGGGTGCAAAGTGTAATTGATTAATGTCTGTTTGTGGATGTAAAGCATAGTACACTGTCGTTAGTTTTCAGGATTCTTCAATCTAAATTGTCCAAATTGTCCAGTTTACTATACCTAAACCATAGGTAGTATTGTCTATATATTTATTTAATTGGTTTGATTGTTTTTTCATCATTTAATTTTAAATTTAGAATTTTAAACTGATTTTTAAAAAAATAATTGTGCAAAATGTAAACTTTTTAAAGTACAAGTCCTCTACTTACAATAGTTCATTTAGTGACCATTCAAAGTTACAATGGTACTGAAAAAGGTGATTTAGGATCGTTTTTCACAGTTACGACCTTTGTCGCATCCCTGTGGTCACGTGATCAAAGTTCAGATGCTTGGCCATTGGTTCATACCTATGATGGTCACAGTGTCCTGGAGTCATGTGATCCCCTTTTGCAAACTTCTGACAAGCAAAATCAATGGGGAAGCCAGATTCACTTAACAACCAGGTTGCTAACTTATCACCTGCAGAATTGGCTTAACAAATGTGGCTAGAAAAGATATAAAATGGGGCAAAACTCAATTAACAAATGTCTCACTTAACAACAGAATTTTGGGGCTCAATTTTGGTCATACGTTAAGGACTACTTGCAGTTCTAAGTATTTGTAGCTTTCTTCTATGGATAAAGATTTTGAGTTCTCATTTTCAAACTCTTTACCTTCATTTTGTACATTTTTAAAAATTCTAATCCTTGCCAAATTCCATGTTGGTATCTTCACTACAGAATTAAGTCAGATTACAATTGCAGTTTTTGTTTTTCCTTACAGCTTCAAATCATCCATGCATAGATGGGATATTCTTCCATTTTTCTTTCACAATCCACATTTGAATGTTGTTTTATTAGGATATGAGTGAGCGGTATTACTGAAAAAGTAAAAAAAAAAAATAAGGAGTGCCCTTCCCCCCCCCCCAAAAAAATCATGCCCTTATATTTCCATTTCCAGTTTATTTTCGTCCTTTATAGAAAGTTTTTTTTTTATTTTCCATAGTTTATTTCACAACGTTCTTGGAAGTTTTCACTAATTCCAAATATTTCCAAACACTTCTATAGCCAAGTATGTGGGTGGAAATTAGACACTTGTTAAAAATCAATCCAAGTTATTTGTAAATTGGAGTTTTGGGGGCTTGGGGTTTTTTTTTTAAGCATAATTTTATCAATCAGTAATTGATCTTCTGCTCCTTATGAATTGGGGTGTTTACCTTGTAGTTCAGATGGATGCAATTAATTTTTGAATAGGTGACTCAAATTGCTGATATATCTGTTAACAGTTTAAGCATTGCTGGCAAGCAATTGATCTGTAAACTGCTTGCAACTGCATTCTTATCTCTTGCCTTTTTTTAAAAAAAACATTTTTGTCAGTTGTCATCTATTTTTCATTTTTTTTCTTCGAATTTGTAATTTTTTATCAAAACTGACTAGCCAATCTTTCATTAAGGGTTGTGGGATTTATAAGCCAAAATCCACAAAGTTCCATCATTTCCTGTTGCACATCAGATCTTATTCTCCATAGCTCGTTTTTAATAATGTTATAAAATGTTATGACGGAATCATCCAGTTTGACTCAGTCAATGTTCTTCTCAATTTCTTTCATCCTTTATTCATCTTTATTATGCTCTTTTTATTATGCCAGATGTCATTCCAAAAATGTTATGTTTCATCTTTATCAGAGCAAACATCTGTATTTGCAGCGTTTCCCAGCCAGGCTTTAAGAAACAAATGCTTTTTTAAAATTTTCTTTGAAGAAACCATGCCTTGTTTGATTTTTTTTTTTTTTTTGAGACTTCTTTAATTGTCTTAATACCAAGACCGTATCTTTTCTGCAAAGTTTTCTTGATCTTATTTTTTCAGTTTCCTTTCCTTCGCATTCTTCAAATTGTTGATATCACCTTCTAATATTTATTGATCTTTTTTTGCAATTTAATTTCCATTTTGGCGATTGTTGCTTTTGTTATACAGCAGCAATGTTAAACAATGTTATCATGGCTGCTTTACTACAATTAATTGATTAGTTTTTAGCCACTGTGTTTTGTCAATGTTTTCTATGAGCAAATTTGCATTTTCCACAACTTTTGATATTTCTTTTGTACTCTTTTTCAATAGTGGAATCTTTTCCTAAAGTTTGAATTTTTCAGGTACTCAATAATTTTTTCCCATCTGTCTGCCAGAGAGCTAATATTTGTCATTATTTTTCTCATTGTTTTCTTTCTTTCCTTATCATGGCTATCTGTCTCTGAAGGTAATAAAATATCTTCTTCAAACATGTCATCTATTTGATGATCTTCAGTTTTATTTCCACTGTTTTGGTCAATACTTTTAGCAGCCAGTTTTCCCAATTCTTGCAATTTGATTGTAAAAGCTTTAGTTTTAAGGACAAATCTTCATTAATCCATTAATTGCTGTTCATCAGTTTCTGAATCTGGATCTTCTTTCCTTCCTTCCTTCCTTCCTTCCTTCCTTCCTTCCTTCCTTCCTTCCTGCCTGCCTGCCTCCCTCCCTCCCTCCCTTCCTTCCTTCCTTCCTTCCTTCCTTCCTTCCTGCCTTCCTGCCTTCCTGCCTTCCTGCCTTATTTCCCTCCCTCCCTTCCTTTCTTCCTCCCTCTCTCCCTTCCTTCTTTCTTTCTTGCCTTCCTTCCTTCTTTCCTACCTCTTTCCCTCCCTCCCTCCCTCCCTCCCTCCCTCCTTTCTTTCTTTCTTTCTTTCTTTTCTTCCTCAAAAGTGACTGTTAATTGAAACTAGGTTTCCAGATAGACCAGTGAGGCTACAACCCATTTATTGAATGACGCCAAGGAGTTATAGCACACCATACACAGTTCTTGTTGACAAGGACAACAAGCAATCCAATATGCATTTTTTCTTGTATGTATTCACCATTAAAAACAAGTTTTGTTTGGACCACACTTTGTCTGTCTTATGTATCAACATTTGTCTAGTATGGATGAACGTATCAGTAACTTAGCTGCCACCAGCATAGCTGCTAGTATCATTGTAGCACGCAGGATCTCTCACCACACCAAACTGATGGTCTGTGTGAAGGTGGTTATTATTACTGATGGTCCTATGCCCAGTGAGGACACATTGTGCTTTGAAAACTCCCTACCTCCATGCTGCAATCTTCATTCTTGCCCGTAGAACTGCATTGCATTGGATAAGTGCCCAAATTTTGAGGTACTGTGCCAAAATGACCAGTGGGCTAACTGTGCTGATGGGTATGTCATGATTGTTCAGTATTTGGATTCTTCTTCTCCTCTCCTCTCCTCTCCTCTCCTCTCTTCTCCCCTCTCCCCTCCCCTCCCCTCCCCTCCCCTCCTCTCCTCTCCTCTTTTCTTCTCTTCTCTTCTCTTCTCTTCTCTTCTCTCTTCGCCTCTCCTCTCCCGCCCTCCTGTCTCCTCTTTTTTGAAGATTAAAGTTTGTATTTAATGGGCTGTGAAAATAACCTTGGGAGACCAAGGGAAGAGCCACAGCCTAGATAACAGTCAGACAAAAGACCTCAGCCCACAGAAGGAGTGGACCAAGGAGGGCATCTCAGAAAGGAAAGGAGAAGTGCTTTCAGGTTTACAAGATTCTGTTACTATAACCCTACAGTAAAGGCAGTGTTAATACTCATGTTTTGATTTTTTTTTGTCTGGAGTACCTGAAAAGTACAGTACAGTACAGCTGACAGTATTTCCACAATGGGCAGGGGCCAAGGGAGAGGGGAAGAAAGCCCTAAATGAAGCTTAGTTTATATGGGGTTCTCATATCCAGGCTGCAATACTCTCAATCATCCCTAGATGGCAGGAAAGATCTAAATACTTCTGTATCTCTTTGCTACCTTCTAGTGGACATTGGAGGTTTGCAACCCAGACATGATAATCTTAATTGTGCATGTGTGTGTACGTGTGTGTGCATGTGTGTGTATGTTTGTGTTACAAGAAGCCAAACTGAACTTTGCAGCTGGACATGGTTCGTCTTATTGCAGTTTTATATTCTATATATCTTATCGCATCTCCTTAGAAATGCAGAGGTTGAGGTTCTGAATGAGAGGAGGCAGCCAAACCTTTCAGAAAATGTAAGTAAATTTTATGGTGAGTCATAGCTCTGTTTATCGGAGAAGGTCCCAGACGGGATATAAGAGGGTGTGAGAAACATAGGATCACTTGCAGCTGAAGAAGGGTGTGGAATAAACAACTTTCAGTTTTCCCCCCACAGATTATTAATATTGGAGTTTTTAAGTCTTCCAAGCAACTCTAGAAGAAGCTCTTCTCCCACACAAGCAGAAATGATGACATTTGCTGCATCTTGTTTGCCATGATTAGATTTGCATATGCTGGCCTCACATTGACACAATTTGTATACCATCTGAGTTCTTGCTTCGAAGGATTGTGGGAATGAATTATAGCTTATTCAAATATGCAACAGTCATTGAAAATCCAGTTAATGTCAGTATGTTACTTAACTCTCTCTCTCTTTCTCTCTCTCTCTCCTCTCTCATTTAAAAGAAAATCCATATTTGTGGCTTTCATTTGGAATTTCCCTATAAACTAAACAAATGTGCATAGTTATGTATATTACTGCAATATATATTGGATCTGGTATACGTGTCTCTAGAGCACTGTCTAATCACAGCAAACTTTGTAATGTGCCTTTCCTGTGAATTTTTATACAACTTCTGATTTTTGCCCTATTTTTTTTTCCTCCAGTAAAAATACTGGAAATACAATAGTGCTCTTCCGCCATTCTGAAACGAACATTTGCATGGGGTGGGTAGTCCTTGACATACGACCACAATTGAGCCTAACATTTCTGTTGCTAAATGAGACATTTGTTGAGACTTTGTTACGGCTTTGTTCTTTGTTAAGAATCAGTTAAGAATTTTGTCCCAATTTTACGACTTTTCTCGCCACAGTTGTTAAGTGAATCGTTGCAGTTGTTAAACGAGTAACAACAGTTCTTCAGTGTACAGGCTTCCCCCATTAATTTTGCTTGTCAGAAGGTCACAAGAAAGGATCACGTGACCCGGCAACCGTCCTAAATATGAGTCAGTTGGCAAAGGTCTGGATTTTGATTACATGAGCCTGGGGATGCTGCAATGGTTATAAGTGTAAAAAAACAGTCATAAGTCACTTTTTTCAGTGCTGTTGTAATTTTGAATGGTCACTAAATAAATTACTGTAAGTCGAGGACTACATAATAATAATAATAATAATAATAATAATAATAATAATAATAATAATAATAATGTTGGAAGGGACTTTGGGGGTCATCTAGTCCAACCCCCTGCTCAGGCAAGAAACCCTATACCAGGGGTAGGCAACCTTGGCTCTTTTATGACTCGTGGACTTCAACTCCCAGAATTCCTGAGCCAGCCATGCTGAGGGGAAAGGGAGAGGTTTCCAAGCTGAGCCATGCTGGCTCAAGAATTCTGGGAGTTGAAGTCCACGAGGCATAAAAGAGTCAAGGTTGCCTACCCCTGCCCTATACTATTTCAGATAAATGGCTGTCCAGTCTCTTCTTAAAAACTTCCAGGGTTGGAGCATTCACCACTTCTAGAGGCAGGTTGTTCCACTGGTTAATTGTTCTAACTGTCAGGAAATTCCTCCTTAGTTCTAGGTTGCTTCTCTCTTTGATTAGTTTCCACCTGTTGCTTCATGTCCTGCCTTCAGATGCTTTGGAGAATAGCATGACTCCCTCTTCTTTGTGGCAGCCCCTGAGATATTGGAACACTGCTATCACGTCCCCACTCGTCCTTCTCTTCATTAAACCAGACATACCCAATTCCAGCAACCGTTCCTTATATGTTTTAGGCAGTGCTTTTTTTGTAAAAAAAAAAAAAAAAAAAAGGGTGCCGGAACTCACATATGTCATACAACCTGCCTTGCCTACCCTACGAGGTTCCATCCAAAAAAGGTGCCGGAACTCCGTTCTGGGCGTTCTATGACAAAAAAAGCCCTGGTTTTAGCCTCCAGTCCCCTAATCATCTTTGTTGCTCTTCTCTGTACTCTTTCTAGAGTCTCAGAGTCTTTTTTACCTTTAATAGGACCAGCTTATATAGAAAGCAAACCATTTAGAAAATACCCCAACCACCCATCCAGTTCCTCATCCCAAAATGGAAAGAAGAGCAAAATGTCCTTATTGTTGGCAGCCACTAGTGCTGAGTGTTTTATGATCCAGCTGTTCAACTCCAGTTAGGATCCGAGCATGGCTGAGCTGATGAATGGAGTGAAATGTTTGCATGGAATTTCCTCTAAGCAAAGAAACCTCCCCAGGTCCTTGGAGAATCATTTCCCAAAAAATTCTGGGCTTGGCATTCTGCTCATTTCCCCCCCTTTTATCCGGTTTTGAAGATTTGAGCTCTAAGAATCTGAGAGTCCCCCATGGGTAGACTATGAAAGTAGACACACCTTGATCTTGTCTTCGTCTCTGGTCTCAATCCAGCTGCCATGTTCTCAGATATTTTTTGGCGGCGTGATGTTGTCTGTGTGTGGTCAAACCCGCTGTTTGGATTCACACACAACACTATTTTCTTCCTTAAGCCCAGGTTGATGGTTTAATGTGCGGGGAAGCCAGGTCTGGCAATACAAATCGGCAAATGGAAATAGCTGTTGGGGTTTGCTGCAGGCTGCAGCTGTCCCAGAAAGTTGTTAAGGTAACCTAAAGGTGGAGATTCATAGGTGCACTTTAAATTGTGTCTGTGTTTCTTGGGGTTTAGTCCTCCAGGCCCCTTTCATCAGTGTTGGTAATAATGCATTGGAAAGCCCACACTTGGAATATTGCATCCAGCTTTGGTGGCCATGATATAAAAAAATGGTGAGACTCTGGAAAAAGTGCAGAGAAGAGCAACAAAGATGATTAGGGGACTGGAGGCTAAAACATAGAAGGAACGGTTGCTGGAGTTGGGTATGTCTGGTTTAACAAAGAGAAGGATGAGGGGGGACATGATAGCAGTCTTCCAATATCTCAGGGGCTGCCCCAAAGAAGAGGGAGTCAAGCTATTCTCCAAAGCACCTGAAGGCAGGACAAGAAGCAACGGATGGAAACTAATCAAGGAGAGAAGCAACCTAGAACTAAGGAGAAACTTCCTGATAGTTAGAACAATTAACCAGTGGAACAACTTGCCTCCAGAAGCGGTGAATGCTCCAATACTGGAAGTTTTTAAGAAGAGACTGGACAGCCACTTGTCTGAAATGCTATAGGATCTCCTGCCTTAGGGGGTTGGACTAGAAGACCTTCAAGGTCCCTTCCAACTCTGTTATTCTATTCGCAGTTACCAAAATTGGCATCATGAGTTTTCATCATTTTGTGATGAGAAAGACAGAAAACCAGCACTTTTTCCTAGACTTGTCAACATTAAGATTTTTTATAAAGATGTATTCCTTATAATCCCTTTGAAACTTAGAGGAAAATGTCCTTGAAAACCTGTTGTGGCCATATGTGATATGCATCTCTGTCTATTTGCATTATGACCTCACCAAATTTTTTGTCCTTTCTCTGCTTGCTGTCCACAACTCTAGCAATATCTTCCTTGGGATCTAAATGAAACTTGGAAAAACCTGGAACACAGATGGTCACTGGAGAAGGATGGTTTTTCTTTCTTTCTTTCTTTCTTTCTTTCTTTCTTTCTTTCTTTCTTTCTTTCTTTCTTTCTTTCTTTCTTTCTTTCTTTCTCTCTCCCCCTCCCTCCCAACTTCCTTCCTTCCTTTCCTTTCCTTCCTTCCTTCCTTCCTTCCTTCCTTCCTTCCTTCCTTCCTTCCTTCCTTCCTTCCTTCTTTTTCTTCCTTAATTCCCTTCCTTCCTTCCTTCCTTCCTTCCTTCCTTCCTTCCTTCCTTCCTTCCTTTTCTTCCTTATTTCTCTTCCACCACTTACACTCATTCCTTCCTTCATTCCTTCCTTCCTTCTTTCCTTCCTTCCTTTTCTTCCTTAATTCCTGTCCTTCCTTCCTTCCTTCCTTCCTTCCTTCCTTCCTTCCTTCCTTCCATCCATCCTTTTTTATACGAACTGATGATGTTACCTAGTTTGGTAATGAAATGTCTGCGAAAAAATTACCACGATCAGTAAACACCAAGGATCTCACATTAGCAAGTATTTCTGGGGTGGGTTGGCTTGGTGGGATGGGGGTGGGGGGAAGGGAGAAATAAACCAATTTGTCATTTGCACTTTATTCTGCATTCAAACTTTTTGAAACTCTCAAACTCCTTCTGTCCCGTTTATGAGGATATTGTCAGAATTTTAACATGGCATTAGTTCTTAGTATTAGAAAGATTCTGCTTTTCCCTTGGTATCCGCCCACTGCCCTGTTCTGGAAAAAAAAATGCCCATGGATAGTATATCTGTCTGCAGGTTTATGAAAAATCGGCATATGCAGACCAGCCAGCCAGCCAGAAACTAGCGGAGAGCAATAGTATGTGTATCTAAAACTTCAAAAGAAATGTTTTGCTCCGTTGTGGATTTTTCCATGCCTGGAAAAAAAATATATCTGTGAGGTGAACTCTGCTGCGTGTGAAGAGGGTGGCCACTCATTCATTTTGGGTGCCCATTTTCACAGCCCTTAAGAAGAACAGGATGGTTTCCTGTGGTCTCCACAGTTCCTTTTTTTTTTTTTTTTTTCATTCTCCGCTGAGTTTTTGCAATGTGATCTACTGCCAACGTTTGGCAGTGAAGTGTTTTTCTTCCCTGCTTCATGAGCTATCAGGCACATCTGTAGTTCCACGAAGGACAAGGTTCACTATATATGGGTAATTCTCGAGATTTAATTTAGAGTCATCTTCAGATTGCAGAGAGGTGGAAGTACTTGGCGTAGTGTAGGAATAGCGCAGCTATATTCCAGTGTAGGAATAGCGCAGCTGTTTCTTCTTGTCTTGCTGTACATTTCAATACACGTATCAGCTCAGAACAATGTTTCTCAACCTCGTCAACTTTAAGACGGGTGGACTGCAACTTCCAGAATTCCCCAGCCAGCCATGCTGGCTGGGGAATTCTGGGAGTTGCAGTCCACACGTCTTAAAGTTGACAAGGTTGGACACTCCGGTTCACCTAATTCATTTATATAACCCGAGAAGAGTCAAAGACCATCCCTCCACCTGCTGATTGTAAGAAAATTCTCCTGTGGGCTTCTAAGACCTGCTGGACTGCATCATTTCAAGCCAACTTTCTCCACCTTGAGGACCAGAAACTTCCCTTTAAAAGGAAAGAGGGAAGACTTCAGCTCCGGGTAAACAGGCCCGTATCTCCTGCTTGAACATTCTTTTCTCCTAAGACATTTGAAGGATAGTTCCCTGGAATGGCTTCAGCCGTCAGGTGGATTGGAGCTGGGAAAGAGACGGAGAACAGACGGCCAGTTTTTATTCTTGGCTGCCGGTTTGTGCACTCAATCTTTCTGCCTTTCATGTGGAATTAGCTCTGCTCCCCCTTGAATGATCTTCCTTAGCGTTGCTGTATGCTTTAAAAGGAAATCTTGCGCTGGACACCTCGTGCCTGAAATGTCATTCTGCCCTTCCACAGTTTCAGAGCTGGACAACATCCACAATGTGTGTCTTCGTCTGGCAGCTCTTGCTGAAGGTTTAACCCAGTGTTTTTCAACTTTTAGAGAGGTGGGCTTCCAGTCCCATCTTAAAGCAAGTGGACTATGGAAGTCGATCTCATCTTTCCCAGATAGAACAGACAGGGAAACACGACCAGATAAGTTAATTCGACTTTATAGTAAGGCTACATAGAAGAACACAGAACAGGGGTCTTCAAACTCGGCCCTTTTTATGATTCATGGGCTTCAACTCCCAGAATTCCTCAGCCAGAGAAGCTGGCTGAGGAATTCTGGGAATTGAAGTCCATGAGTCATAAAAGGGCCGAGTTTGAAGACCCCTGACATAGAAGAACCGAGTTAGAAGGAACCTCGGAGGTCCTCTAGTCCAACCCCCTGCTCAAGCAGGAAACCCTATACCAGTGGTTTTCAACCTTTCTAATGCCGCGACCCCATAATACAGTTCCCCATGTTGTGGTGACCCCCAACCACTTATACATCACCGGGTGCCAGGGGCATGGCCAAAGAAAAGGGGGAAAAATGGTGGACAGACTTGTTTGGCGACCCCCGTGAAATGGTCGTTCGACCCCAAATGGGGTCCCAACCCACAGGTTGAGAACCACTGCCCTATACCATTTCAGACAAGTGAGTGTCCCGTCTCTTCTTAAAACCTCCAGCAATGGGCGCCCACAATTTCTGAAGACAAGGCATTCAACTGGTTAATGGTTCTCACCATTAGGAAATTTCTCCTTAATTCGCGGTTGCTTCTCTCCTTGATTAGTTTCCATCCATTGCTTCTTGTCCTGCCTTCAGGTGCTTTGGAGAATAGGTTGATCCTCTCGTCTTTGTAGGATTCCCTTAAATATTGAAACACTGCTATGATGTCACCCCTTGTTCTTCTCTTTATTAAACTAGACATACCCAATTCCTGCAACCGTTCTTCGTAGGTTTTAGCCTCCAGCCCCCTATTCAATCTTGTTGCTCTTCTCTGCACTGTTTCCAGGTTTTCAATAACTTTTTTATATTGTGGTGACCAAAATTGGATGCAGTATTCCAAGTGTAGCCTTACAAGTCTGAAAGTACATCTCTCTTCCCCTTTTCAGCCTCGGTAGTACAAATCTCCTGCCATCTCTTTTACAGTCTCAGAAACTTTCTTTCTCTGCCCATTATGCAGCTGAGGTCTATACCTTCTTTTATCTGATTGCTCTCTAGGTAGCACTTCTTCCCTCCTGTCTTCAAAGATCATTCACATATACAATTACATCCTGGAAGTCCCCACATCTTAAAGCATGTTGGCTGGGGTATTCTGGGAGCTGAAGTCCACCCATCTTAAAGCAAGCTTATTGGAGAATTCTGGGATCTGAAGTCCACCATCTTAAAACAAAGTGACTGTGGATTTCTGGGAACTGAAGTCCACATATCTTAAAGTTGCCAATTGTGAAAAAAAAAAAACTAGTTTAACAGATAAAAGGACTCTCTTTGCAACAACCCTGGATATTTTTTTCTCCAACATGCTTTCATTTGGCCTTCACAGTTGAGTAGGTTTATACCAGGGGTAGGCAACCTTGGCTCTTTTATGACTCATGGACTTCAACTCCCAGAATTCCTGAGCCAGCATGGCTCAGCTTGGAAACCTCTCCCTTTCCCTCAGCATGGCTGGCTCAGGAATTCTGGGAGTTGAAGTCCACGAGTCATAAAAGAGCCAAGGTTGCCTATCCTTGGCCTAGGCCTGTATTTCTCAACCTTGGCTACTCAGAGATGGGTAGACTGCAATCCCACCCAGAATTCCTGAGCCAGCATGGGGGAACTATGGCCTCTTCATGACTCGTGGACTTCAACTCCCAGAATTCCTGAGCCAGCATGGCTCAGCTTGGAAACCTCTCTCTTTCCCCTCAGCAAGGCTGGCTCAGGAATTCTGGGAGTTGAAGTCCACGAGTCATAAAAGAGCCAAGGTTCCCCACCCCTGGTTTATACAGTTCATATAGGCTCCTCTTTCAAGTTGTTGAACCCAGATGTCCACCAGTAATTCTGCAAGTCGATGTCCCAAGATATCTGGAGGCAGAGACTCTAAGAGAGAAGGACCCAAAAATGTCTAGATAGAGACCACCATTCAGTAACAGAAGCCCCAACTCGTTTTACTGCCAATCATATAAAAGGAGAGGAGTTTTGGTCCCAAGATATCAGCTGCTTTCTGGATTTTTAAAATCTCCTGTCTGGAGAGCACCTGTTTGAGAAAGACTGTTATAAGGTGTGAAGGTGACTGTTTATAAGAAAATCTCTTTTAAAAAATAGAATATGAGTTGCAATAACAAAAGCTTTTATTCTTACCTTTATCTATAAGTAAAGTATCTTTCCCTCTCCAAATAACTTGCCTTTAAAAAAATGAGAGAATTATCTTATATTTCCTGCAAACATAGCAACAGAGGGGGATTTTATTTATTTATTTTTCCTGTCTATTTTTCTATAAAGGGGTGGAGGGTCATCCTAAATCCTAGGATTGTCTCTCTTTTGATAAATAAGATTGACTCACCATGCAGCAGTTTCTGCTAAATATATTTGCAAAGCTATGATTTTCTTCACCTTTCCCCCCTCAATTCTTAAATTGAGCCACGATCCAATTTGTACTCTTTTTTTAAAAAGAAAAACAAAAAGAAATAATCATATAAAAAAGGTATATGCCTGCATGGGCAATTTCTCTTAGTAGTTCATTTTTACCCTAATTTAGTAAATATTTTATCCAAATATAAAGGCATTTTACATGCGCTTTCTTTGTCTACATATTTTTCTGAGCATTTCCCCCTAATAAATGGTTTTGATTTTGATTTTTTTTTCAAACTATACCACAAAGTCCAAAAAAAGAGAAGTTTGGGGCATATTATTAAGCACTCATTCCTGTATTTATTTGGGGAATACAGTTAGGGAAAACTGGCATTGAAAGGCAAGCCAAATGAGTGTTTCCAGTTTTTCTTTCTATGCAACCCCATTCATCATAATGACTTTTCTCTACTGCATGTAATTAGATTCACATGTGCAGCCAGGAGATGGGAGAAGATGTGAAGTTGATGTTGGTTTGCTTGATTGATCTGCATCCCATCTATTCTCCACCACCACAACCCCCTGGGCAAAGAGCAAATAACTCAAAGTTGGCCAGTGACATCTCTTGCCTAAGGATGGACTTCAGATGAGGTCTCCAAAGTCTTCACTCAACATCTGGACTGTGGTGAGAATTGTACCACGTGATGGACTTTCTGTTTGGAAATTTGGTTTACGACTGGGAGGACCTGCCTGACTGGGCAAACTTGGGGGCTGATGCTCAGCTTGGATCTCAGCATCTCCAGTGATGATGACGAACCCTGACACTTGTGTCAATGCTGACATGCCATGAAGTTTTGGGTGGCCCACCAACATTTACTGTACACCAGCGCTTACCATCATCTGAGAACTATTTGTGAAGGGACACTCCATTCTCACACAAATTTTTGGAGATGGTAGAATGGGGAACAGTGTAAGCGGACCTTACTGAGTAGCAGTGAAGGTGCTAGGACTATAATCAAGGCCCAGAGCTCTAACAGAATAACAGAGTTGGAAGGGACGTTGGGGGTCTTCTGGACAAAACCTCTGCTGAAGCAGTAAACCTTATACCATTTCAGACAAATGGCTGTCCAGTCTCTTCTTAAAAGCCTCCAGTGATGGAGCACCCAGAACTTCTGAAGGCAAGTCCTTCCACTGGTTAATAGTTCTCACTGTCAGGAAGTTTCTCCTTAGTTCTAGGTTGCTTCTCTCTTTGATTAGTTTCCATCCATTGCTTCTTGTCCTGCCTTCAGGTGCTTTGGAGAATAGGTTGACCCCTTCAGTTTTATGGCAGCTGGTTGCCTTTTGAAGAAGCACCTTTATTTATTTATTTATTTATTATTTATTTAGAAAATTTATTCTCGCTCACAGTGACTCATGCAGTTTACAAACAATAAAAAAACAACATAGGGGAAAAATAAAAAAACAATAAAAAAACAATAACTCCTCACCCACCTGGCAGCAACACACAGTCAGATAAGCCGTAAAACAGATGCTGAGACTCTAGAAAGAGTACAGAGAAGAGCAACAAAGATGATTAGGGAACTGGAGGCTAAAACATATAAGGAACAGCTGCTGGAATTGGGTATGTCTAGTTTAACGAAGAGAAGGATGAGGGGGGACATGATAGCAGTGTTCCAGTACCTCAGAGGCTACCACAAAGAAGAGGGAGTCAAGCTATTCTCCAAAGCCCCTGAAGGCAGGACAAGAAGCAATGGGTGGAAACTGATCAAGGAGAGAAGCAACCTAGAACTAAGGAGAAACTTCCTGGCAGTTAGAACAATTAACCAGTGGAACAACCTGCCTCCAGAAGCGGTGAATGCTCCAACACTGGAAGTTTTTAAGAAGAGACTGAACAGCCATTTGTCCAAAATGGTGTAGGGTTTCCTGCCTGAGCAAGGTCCCTTCCAACATTATTATTATTATTATTATTATTATTATTATTATTATTATTATTACTATTATTATTATTATCGATCATCGCACAGTCAGCCAGATGTTCAGACTGGATTTGGCATTTTGTCTACCTATCGAGTCCTTACCCAGGACCTGGGATAGGCAGATGTGGATGTTTGATGGTATTACAGATATCGTCGCAGGATGGAAGCAGTTCCTAGTAAGGCCGCCTTTTGCAATTGACTAATAGCGAATTTGTCAATGCCAATGGTGTTCAAGTGGTGCTCCAGTTGTTTTGGGATTGCACCCAAGGAGCCTATGACTATTGGTACTACCTTGCTTGCTTTTGCCACAGTCTTTCTATTTCTATTTGTAGGTCTTTGTATTTTGTTATCTTCTCCAGTTCTTTCTCTTCTATTCTGCTGTCTCCAGACACTGCCACGTCCACTATCCAGACTTTTTTGTCTTTCTTATCGACAATTGTTAAGTCTGGGGTGTTATGTTGCAGGTGCTTGTCTGTTTGAATTCTGAAGTCCAGAGCAGTTTAATTTTATCATTTTCTATGACTTTCTCTATTTTATGATCCCACCAGTTTTTGCTTACAGCAAATGATATTTTTTGCAGATCTTCCAATGCACCATTGTTGCTACTTTGTCATGCCGCTGCTTGTAGTCAGTCTGTGCAATCTTCTTGCAACAGTTTACCAAGTGGTCCACTGTTTCTTCAGCTTCTTTGCATAGGCGGCACTTACTGTCTGTTGCTGTCTTCTCAATTTTGACTTTGTATGCATTTGTCCTTAAGGCTTGGTCTTGTGCAGCCAGAATTAGTCCCTCGTCTCTTTCTTCAATTTTCCTGCTCTTAGCCATTGCCAGGTTTTATTATTATCTGCTTTCCCAGCTATTTTTTTCATGTATTGTCCATGTAGTGCTTTGTCTTCCCATGCCTCTATTCTGTTCTTCATTTGGTCTTTCTTGTAGGCCAGTTTGCTCTCTCCAGTAGTTAGTAAGCCTTCCTGATATACTAATTTCAGTGCATCTTCATCATTGTTCTTCAGATATTCTTCCAAAGCCATTTTTTCTTCTTCAACCATCTGATGTACTTGTAGCATTCCACGCCCACCTATTTGCCTTGGTAGATAAAGTCTATCAATTTCACTGCGTGGATGAAGGGCATGACTCATTGTCATTATTTTTCTGGTCTGCCTATCCATTGCTTTTAGTTCTGCTTGAGCCCAGTTCACTATTCCAGCTGTGTACCTAATAACTGGGATTGCCCAGGTGTTGATTGCCTTTATGGTATTTCCTCCATTGAGTTTGGATTTTAAGATCTTCTTCACTCTCTTGATGTATTCACCTCTAATCTTTTTCTTGACTATTATTATTATTATTATTATTATTATTATTATTATTATTATTATTATTTAATGGTCTCCATCTCTTTCGGGAGACTTTGAGGCCTGGATGACCGAGAATCTCCATAGACCTGTTCAATCTCCTAACTTGAACACTTCTTGATCACGGGATCTGGATGGGGCCGATGAAGATACCCCATGGATTAGCCTGTTGGCTTGTGGTGGGTCCCCTTGGCTTGTTGTGCCAGCCTGCAGAAACAGCTGAGGGAGCCTGCAACTACTTCCGAGACATCAAGGCAGGGGGTGGAAACAAGACGCGCAGAGAGAGAGAGAGTCCAAGACCCGTCTCAGTGTTGGAGATTCAGCAGGAGCTGTGTATTCTGCTGGTTGCTATTACTTAAGCTATCAATAAAGGCCCAGCTCAGGAAGCCAGAGGAGGAGGCTAGGGCTGTAAATCAGAGGGAGATCCCTGCGAATGATCCATATGGAAGAAGGTAGGAAGTTCATTTGCTCACAGCTGGTGTGTATATATGTAGGAGTCTTGTCCAAAACCAAGGCACATTCCTCTTGCTTCCCACTCATTCTTGCTGAATCTGATCAGTATCAGCTAAACGTTTCATGCTGCCCATCTCCCATCCTGGGTATATGAGAAACACAAATCTACAAGGGTTTTTCCCTTCACCCCCAAAATGATTGGAAGAGTGAGCTTGGGATACACTTATAACCATTCGTTTAGTGCAGTGGTTCTCAACCTTTTTAATGCCACGACCCCCAACCAGTTGTAAGTCGAGGACTATTCAACCGGTTGTAAGTCGAGGACTACTCCACTGGTGCAGCACCGTTTGCAGAATAGGACTTTTGGTGGGCTTAGCAGGGCAGAGACAGCCTAGACAATTCCTATTGGCTTTTGAAAGCCAATAGAATTAGACTCTATTCAAGAGAGTCTATTCTATTGGCTTTCAAAAGCCAATAGAATAAAAGGGAGTAGCACAGCTAAGGAAAAGGGGGAAAAAATGGCAGACTGCGTTGTCTGGCGACCCCTGTGAAATGGTCGTTTGACCCCAAATGGGGTCCCGACCCACAGGTTGAGAACCACTGGTTTAGTGACTGTTCACCAACAACACTGAAAAATGAGACTTATGATCGTTTTTCACACTTACGAACATTGCAGCATCCCTGTGGTCAAAATTGGGATGCTTGGCAACTGACTTATATCTATGACAGTTTAGTGGTATCCCGGGATTGTGTGATCACCTTTTCTGACCTTCCGACAAGCAAAATCAATGGGGAAGTCAGATTCACTTAAGAACCGTGCTGCTAACTTAACAACTGCAGTGATTCACTTAACAACGGTGGCAAGAAAGATCATAGAGTGGGGTAAAACTCATTTAACAACCGTCTCAGTAAGCAACAGAAATGTTGGGCTCAATTGTGGTCATAAGTAAAGGAAAGCTTAGTTCATTATCAGACAAACTCTTCATGGCTGTGTTCGCTTAACAAGCTCACCTTTGTTTTTGCATTAACTCATTTTCTGGACCAAATGGTGAGCCATGAGATAATCCAATCCAAGCCGGATTCACTCACAGAAGGGAATCTGGGGGTTGAGAAGGGTCAAAAAAGGCAAGCTGGGGGCTATTATTCAGTGAGAGATGCATTACCCCTTTATTCATAGGGGAGGGTTTCAGTGACATTTGTGCTGCCGCCATCTTGAGAGTTTTAATCTCTTTCCTGAAGATATCCCTGCACACAAGTGCTGGGCTCTCTGAAACACAAGCAGCTGTAATAGTAACCAGATTCAAAGAATTGTGGGAATGCATATGCTAGATCTTTATGAAGTAGGCTCAGTGTGTCACATGGATGCCAATAATTAGATAGACAGCAGCCAGAGCATGAAACAACTCAAAGAAGTAGGGCAAGATTGGAAAACATAGAGAGTCACCTGGTCCATAGAATTGCCAAGAGTCAAACACAACTGAATGGATATCATCACCATTACCATCATCATCATCATCACCACCACCACCATCACCATCATCATCATCTAGATCAGGGGTGTCAAACTTCTGGCCCGCAGGCCAGATGCATCATGCCGAAACCGCACCCGTCCCATTGCCATCAATGGAAAAAAAAGTTGTGATACATTGCGACACATCATGTGACATTGCGAGTTTGACACCCATGATCCAGATGAATTGGCTAAACCATGGTTCAGTTAACCTTGACTATGTGGTGAAAGTTAGCCTCTGACAGAGAGCCACCAACATCTGGAGAAGAAGGAAAGTGCTTAGCAGTCAAACTTGACTTGGGTTTTTTTTTTACCCTGTTTATAAACTCTGAGTCATTTAAGTATGTGTTTTAGATGATTAAAATTGCATATTAATAAAACCAACTGTTTTATCAGTTTCTTTCTTTTTTACCAAATGTTATCCCAAGGAGAAAGTATTTCTATTTCTGCTTCAGAGATGGTGATTAGCATCTGCTCTTTTGTACATTCTAAAAGTAAATCATCAAAACAAAATGAAACCAAGACTCCGACACTCTTTTAATCAAAGAACAAAGCTCTTAAGTACACAGATATAGCTAATAAATTAATTCTGTTTCTGGTTTCTTCAAGATGGGCTGAAACTACAGTTCCCAGGATTCCACAGCAATTCAAATTTTATGAGACTTAACAATCTTCTGAGATGTTATCCCAATTCATTTAATAGTACAATTCCTGGCAGAGCAATTAAAACTCCAATGGTATGTATAGTCAATAAAACAGTCATGGAAACAAGATTCCAGTAATTTAACATAATAAAATACAATCCATCCCAATAAATATCATATCAAAATAGAATAAAATTGACAGCCATCATCACTAACCCAATTAATAGAACACCACTTTTTTATTAGTTTATAATATGCAATACAATCGAATAGAATACCACTTTTAAAAACTGCAATAGTCAGGTGTTCCACCACTGACTCCTATTTTCCTATGAAATAATGATACTGATTTATTTACTAGAAAAACAAAGAGTCAACACAGTTCCAACCTGCATTAACAGAGGGCTAGACTCAAGATCATGTGAAGTGTTAATACCACTTTATAATGCCTTAGTAAGACCCCACTTGGAATATTGCATCCAAGTTTGTTTGCCATGATATAAAAAACATGACACTCTACAAAGACTTCAGAGAAGAGCAACAAAGATGATTAGGGAACTGGAGGCTAAAACATAAAGAACGGTTGCAGGAATTGGGTATGTCTAATTTAATAAAAAGAAGAACTAGGTGTGACATGATAGCAGTATTCCAATATCTCAGGGGCTGCCACAAAGAAGAGGGAGTCAAGCTATTCTCCAAAGCACTTGAAGGCAAGAGCCAATGGATAGAAACTCATCAAGGAGAGAACCAACCTAGAAACAAGGAGAAATTTCTTGACACTTAGGACAATTAACCAGTGGAACGGATTGCCTCTAGAAGTTGTGGGTGCTCCATCACTGGAGGTTTTAAAGAAGAAATTGGACAGCCATTCATCTGAAATGGTATAGGGCAGGGGTCTTCAAACTTGGCCCTTTTATGACTTGTGGACTTCAACTCCCAGAATTCCTCATGGCTGAGGAATTCTGGGAGTTGAAGTCCACAAGTCATAAAAGGGCCAAGTTTGAAGACCCCCTGGTATAGGGTCTTCTGCTTGAGCAGGTGATTGGACTAGAAGACCTCCATGATCCCTCCCAACTCTGTCATTTTGTTATTTATTCTGTAAAAGAGCATATGCCATTGGATTCATCAGACTCGTGATGACTTACCTGAATAGATCCCATAAAAATGTATAATTATCCAGAATTCAAATTATCTTCCACAATTCTTCTACAGAAAAGGGTTGTTTTTCTTGTTCTTCTGAAGAATAGCACGATGTGGATTAATTGGAGCTTGGAAGACAAGCTGTTCTATTGTGAAGGAACTGGCATAGTAAAGGAAGCATCTTCTCTTCTCCCCATTCCAAAGCCAATTTGTTTATGTATTTATTTATTTTTCAAAATTATAGCCACCCATTTCATGAAAAGTGACTCTGGGAGGCATACAACAAAGCAAATTATAGAATTAGAGATAGAGATAGAGATGAGATAGAGATAATTTGTTTGTAAAATTTATTGGCTGCCCATCTTACCTCAGTGTCACTCTGCGTGGCTTACAATAATAAATTAATAAATACCAACATGTAATGTAATATATAATATATATAATTAAAAAGTATTAAAATGATAAAACCAAAGCTAAAAAAACAATAATGGGCTTAGAGATGTTAATAATAATACAGCCAACTCACTAATTCCCTGCAGTCTCCACACCTGATGGTCCAACCAGATCTTGAAGGACCTTCAGAAAGTCAAGAACAACGGTGCCAACTTCACCTTAGAAAATTAGGAATCTGAATTTCCTGAGAATTAGGAACCTAGAGACTTTTTTTCTAGTTAGACTCTGTAGAGTGATTAAATTCTACTTGAAAAGATGCTCCTGAAGGTAGTAAGATAGCTCTTACTTTTTTGTCCCAAAGGTGTTTTTCAAAAAACAAGTGGCCTTTCTTATTTTTTTCCTTTGAAAATGTTTTGGTTCTCATCCAGGAAACTTCTTCAATTCTAATGTCACTTAGAAGAACTTTGAGAAGGCTGTCAGGTGGAGCAAGTAATCCATGACACCTCAGCCTGACAAGGTGCAGGATATCACCTTTGTAGACTGAAGTGACTTGTCTAAACAAATCAAAGCCCTCCTGCTAAAATCTAATGAGGAACATGCTTCTCTAGGATAGCTCCAGATTCCAAAGAACATTCTATTCTAAACATGTCCTAAGTTTTCCCTAGTCCTTGACTCTCAGCTGCCTTAACTGCCAAATATTCAAGGAGAAAAGCCAAGTCAGGCAGTTGAGAAATAAATCTCTAATTCTCGTTGGCTGCACTGGGACATTGCTCTTGATTAATGGCACTGGCAGATCCCTCTATCATTGCACTGTTCCTTGAGTTTGCATTTGAGAGTGGCTCTCACTCTTGCGTTTATTGTGAGAGTTCAGCATCTGAACAAAAATTGCAGACAGGTTTGTCAGAAAGCAAGGAAGGGATGAATGCATAGTAGCAATCCCGTGAAGATGAAAAGAAGGACTAGTCCAGTGTTTCTCAACCTTGACAATTTTAAGGCATGTGGACTTCAACTCCCAGAATTCCAGTGGAATTCTGGGAGTTGAAGTCCACATGCCTTAAAATTGTCAAGGTTGAGAAACACTGGACTAGTCTAATGAAATGAAGGGCTAGGGGAGACATGATAGCAGTGCTCCAATATTTGAAGGGCTCCTGCAAAGTTGGGGGAGGGTCAAGCTACTTTCCAAAGCACCAAAAGGCAAGACAAGAAACAACAGATGAAAATTAACCAAGAAGAGAAGTAACCTAGAAGCATCCTTCAAGGTACCGTCCAACATGATAGCAGTCTTCCAGTATTTGAGTGGCTGCTACAAAGAAGAGGGGGGAGGGGTCAACTTATTCTCCAAAGCACCAGAGGGTGGGACAAGAAACAATGAATGGAAACTAACCAAGGAGAGAAGCATCTTAGAACTAAGGAGAAACTTCCTGACAGTGAGAACAATTAACCAGAGGAACAGCTTTCCTTCAGAAGTTGTGGGTGCTGGCTGTGCCTGGCT